>NC_134353.1:492849523-493149523 GCF_048569485.1 Anomaloglossus baeobatrachus | reverse complement strand
CGTGGGCCCCATCGCTCGGTGGCCTGCTCCACCTCTTTGCAGGTACATTCAGGCTGCTCCACAGCCGGGACGTGGTATTTGGGAGCAGCTAGCACCGCGGCCAGGGCAGGCTTCTGGTCAGGTTCCGCCTCCAATGCAGCCGGGCGGTCTGACGTCGTCATCTCTGTTGCGGCCAGGCGGAGTGCCGGAGCCGGGGAAGTCGCCTGCGGGGTTACGGCCTATCTCGGGGCCGAATGTGATGTCATCAGGGTTGCGGCCTGGCTCGGGGCCGAGACGGGTGCCCGATCGGTGGTGCGGGTGAGGCCCGAGGTCCCTGTTGCTGGGTCCTCCTTTTTAAAAGGAACGGGTTCCGCGGCCGCAGCTTGTGGTATCAGGTCGATCAAGGCACTATCCGCGGACACGGGTGGCGAGGGAGGCGACATGGCGGACGGGGGCAGGCCGGACCCCTCAGCCGGGACGGCCGGTTCCTGGGGAACATAGGAGCGTGGGTCACTGCTTACCCGCTCCACCGAGGCCATCTCCATCTCGTGTGCCCGGACAGCTGCAGCCAAGCCCTTCATTTCGGTCATCCACCTCGTCAGGATGAAATGAGCCTGGGCCTGAATTCGTTGGCACATCCTCTCCGTCTGCTCCTCAATCCAGTTGGCGGTCCTGAGAACGGGACCCTCCACACGCTGGTTGCCGGACCGCTGAGACATCCTGTTGGTCTTGTGTCCAGAAACGGGATTTGGCAAAGTCCTGGTGTCCCTGCCCTATATTTTCTCGGATCACAATCCGCTCTTCCTGCCTTCCCCCTTGGTTTTCCGACAACAGTCTCGCGGGACCCACTGTCCTTTGCGTTTCCTGTCTTGGGAGTGACCGGCTTCCGCCCGCCTTCCCAGGGGGCGGGTCTTCGACTTTGCGCCTTTTTTGGGGAAGAAGAAGATGATGCTTTTGTTTTGGCGCCAAAGATTGTGGGCAAGATGGCGGCCGTTCATAATTTTCTTACAGTTCACGGAATTTAAAACAAGGCGCACGTCATCTACAGATGGGGTAGGAATCCTGTTCGTGACGCCAGGTTCGGGTTGTTGCGGGCAGGGGCCGCTGCCGCTTCTTCTCGGGGGCCTGCTCAGATCCGGGTTCGCTGCTGCGGCTCGAGTGGTGACCGGACCTGAGCTCGCACGGTCGCCTGTCGTCACAACCGTCGGAAAGGGGATATTTACAGGGGAGTTGTTGTGTCTGTGACGCCACCCGTGGGTTGCGGTGAGGGATGGAGGCACCGCCGCTGCCTGGTGATGGGGCGTCCGGGGCTGATGGAGCGGGGCAGCAAGATGGAATCCCCTCCACGGGTAGGGGAGGTGTAGTTCCGGGGATTGAACATGGGAGTGATGGCTGCTGGAGGTGGCACACCGGGCTGGACCGGGGGACAATGGTGTACTCAAGTTTTAGTAATTTCACACAAGTCCAGTAGTAAACCAAGTTGCTAGTGGCCGGCTGACTTAGGAGGGTGCATTCGGGTCCCGCACCCAGGTTAATGAACAGGTATCCCTTCCTCCTGCACTTTGTGTTTGTCTTTCCTTTTGGACAACTTTGCATGGAACGGAGAAGTCCACTCCTGGTTCTGTGTGGGTTGGGAGCTGTGGCCCGTGAAAGCTGACCCTTGGGATCTCATTGGGTTCTGGTGGACACCCTATCCTCCGCGTTGGGCTTCCGTTTCGCTCTATCTGGGCAGTTAATGGAACAAAGTCTGGAACCTTGTCCCCAGCTGGTTAATTCCTCGCCCTAGGGTCCAGGCACGCCGACTGTGCACAGCCATCGGACCGGATTCCCGCTGTCGGCACCAGCGGGCTACAACCCTGCCCTGGTCCACTTTAGGTCTCCCGCGACCGGATCTCCGTCACCTGTGGCCCTGTTCACTGTCTGCCACCTAGCCAGGTAGTCCAAGGGCTACTACCCTGGACTACACTGCATAGTCTGCACTTCACTTCCACTACAACTGTCAGCTTCAACTGTCAGTACTGTTTTCCTCACTCAAGCTTCAACTGTTCTGACGTGTTCTCGCCTCTGACACCTCAGGACCCATAGGTGGGCGTTTTCAACCGCCTGATCCCGCCCACTGGTGTGTCCTTATTATCATGAGGTGAGGGGGTGGCTAGGGTTTAATGGCTGTGTGTTGTGCCTAAGTGTGGGTTTCTGGTGGTAACAAGGAGGATGTACAACTTTTGTGAGTACCTGGTTTTGCCAGGGCGTCACAAATTACCCCCTTTTCCATTTGAGTGTGGCCCCCTAGCCCACGGGTCCGGAGACCCTCGAGCCACGAGTAATCACCACCCCCGGATCCGAGGGGTTCGACTACTACAGGGGCGGCACACTTGCATTGGAAGCTATGCACAAGTGGAACTGAACCCTTAAAAAGGATTACATATGAAAAACTGCTAACTTGTATCCTGGGAGAGAGACAGAAGCAGGATAAAATCAGTAGTGGAGTGGTATCTGTTGGTTTTTTTATCATTAGTTACTTGTTGAGTTCATTGTTTGTTGTGCTGAAACAGCCCTTTGTTAGGGCTGGTTCACACTAAGCGACAGCGACAACGAGGTCGCTGTTATGTCACCATTTTCTGTGACGTAACAGCGACCTTGTAAGTCGCTGTTATGATCGCTGCTTAGCTGTCAAACACAGCAGCCGAAGCAGCGATCATAACCGCGAAAGCAGGGAGCCGCGCACACTGCTTAGCGCTGGCTCCTTACTCTCCTAGCTACAGTACACATCGGGTTAATTAACCCGATGTGTACTGCAGCTACATGTGCAGAGAGCCGGAGTCGGCAGCACAGGCAGCGTGAGAGCTGCGGAGGCTGGTAACTAAGGTAAATATCGGGTAACCACCTTGGTTACCCGATGTTTATCCTGGTTACAGCTTACCGCAGCTGCCAGATGCCGGCTCCTGGTCCCTGCTCGCTTCATTTCGTCGCTCTCTCGCTGTCACACACAGCGATCTGTGTGTCACAGCGGGAGAGCGCCTTTGAAGAAAACGAACCAGGGCTGTGTGTAACGAGCAGCGATCTCGCAGCAGGGGCCAGATCGCTGCTCAGTGTCACACACAGCGAGATCGCTAATGAGGTCACTGTTGCGTCACCAAAACCGTGCCGTAGCAGCGATTTCGGTAGCGATCTCGCTATGTGTGAAGCACCCCTTATTCTCAGCTATTAATGGGGTTGTCCAGGTTTGGGATGAAAGTCTGCACATGCAATGTGGCTACATGCTGTTAGGAATCTCCAGTGTTGCTGGTGAGAGCAGGCGGTTATGTGACTGCAGGTGCATTCTTCTAGCCACATTCCAACTAGACATGTGCAGCCTTGCTCAATAAGTTAATTGGGCAAGGCTGGACACTACCACTAAGCAAGTAACCGCATGTATGCAAATCACATACATATGATCACATGACTGCCCACTTGTGGTGCTGGCACCGGAGAAACGTGTTTCACAGTCCGTGGTGAAGGTGTGTACAGCATGTGTGTGTGTTCTACATGTGCTGTACCTCTGTTATCCGTGTGACATCCGGATAGCACACAGACAGCATGAGCTGGTAAACTTACCTGTCTCCGGTGCTGCTGTTACTTCTGGGTCCGCGCTGAGTGCAGTTAATATTCATGAGTATGATGAGCGCGCCCTGAAGCAACAGCAGAGGCAAAGACAGCAGCTCTGGTACATGTTACACTGATGTCACATGGATCACATCAGTGTTCGGTCCGTGTGAGACTCGTGTTGCCATAGAAAAACTGACATGTCGGCGTGTGAAGCACACAGACACATGTGTGCTACACACGGTCCATATGAAAACACGAACATGTGCGCAAACCTATTGACTTTAATGGGTCTATGTCTGTCTGTGTCTCCAGGACGCATGAAAATGGACGTCACACGTACCGGAAACACAGACATGTGAAATAGGACTAAGAGCAGATGGTCATTTTTTTCTCATTCAGATTCTAGATGGGAAAAAGTTGCAGCATGCTGTGAGTGTTTGCTGAAATTGTGCGAAATTTGCCAATACAAGCCAATGTGTGAGAAAAAAAACAGATGCCACAAAGAGAGCAAAACGTCTGTTTTTATGGATACATTACTATTCTATAGCATATAACACTGTAAATGGTCCTGTAACTGAATAATAGTTGCTGAGAAAAAAAACGGATTGCACACAGACAGCACACGGATGATAAGTGAGAAAAAAATCGTTTTACTCTTCTGGATGAAAATGGGACTGCTTTTTCATATGCTTGTGTGACCCCAGCCTTAAGGCTGGAGTTACATGAGTGTATGGCATCCGATGTGAGAGCATCGTATGTGATAGGCCTAAGCCACACGGCGAGAAAATCGGTGCGAGTGGAGTGCGATAAAACATCGCATTCCCCTCGGACCAATTCTAGCCTGTGTGACAGCACACATGAGCGATTATTTTCTCAGCCCTAATCGGACCGAGAAAACAATCGCAGCATGCTGCGATTGTAATCCGAGACTCTTTCTCTCGCACCCATTCAAGTGAATGGGGCGAGAGAAAAATCGCACTGCACTCGCGGTACACCGGTGTACCGTGCGTGCAGAGCGAGAATGTCTATAGCCGGCTACACAGGCGAGAGGGAGAGAAATCCCTCCCTCCCCTCCTGAGTGCCGGCCCGCCCCCCGCAGCTGAGGTCTGCTCGCACGAACGGACCTCAGTTGCAAGGACACAAGCATGAGACTCGGCTCTGCTGTACTGCCAGCACGAGCCGAGTCTCATGCAAGGGGATCGCAGTAGTCCCCGTGTGGCCCCAGCCATATGCTAATGACCCTCGGCTCCTGCTCTACTGCATGTGTGAACCGAGTGTCATGCAACTATGATCCGATCTTGTTATCGGAGCACAGCTGGGGAGGAGAGGGAGAGAGTAATCTCCCAATCTTCTTCATTGTCAACCTGTGCATGTATTGCACTGCACTTGGATGTCATTTGAGTGCAGCCTGATGTTTCGCTCGTGTGGCGCCCCTGAGGCTTCCGTCGCCACAGAGACATTGCTCCCCATCCAGAGGTGTGATGTCCCATCCTGGGTAAGGAAAGGGGTACATGCCAGGTCCCCAGGCAAATCTACACTACACCCATTGTTAAGTACACACTGTGACCAGGGAGAGTGGCAGCAACCCTCCCATGCTGCATGCTGGGAGGGGCCGTAAGACCCATCCCTGCTCCTACAGGGTACAGCCTAGCAACCGGGGAGGTGGGAGGAGCCACCAGAGAGCAGACAGAGAAAGGAAGGTCAAGTTTGAGTAGTCTGAGAGTGAGGGGAGAAGGAGGAGGAGGTCTGCGGGAGGCAGAGGAGAAGTAGAGAGAGTAAGGAAGCTCTAGTCAGTCAGGAGCTAAGAAGAAGAAAGTGACGCTTCCTGGTGAAGAACCTGGGACTCTGAGGGTCCAGGTGACACCAAGCAGGGAACGAAGGGATTCCAGGGCCACGGATAGCTTGTGAGCTGTGGTGGGCTGTTCCACAAGAACATCGGTGGAGGGATCAAGCTGCAACAGGGGACGGTCCCTAGAAACAGAAGGAGTGAAAAATCATCTCCAACAGTAAAAACCGAGGCCCAGGGAAAGCTGCAAACTCCCCGGGCCACAGCCCACAGCAGAACCTCTAGATCCCTGATCCCCGCGGGCCCTGATGACCTGGTAGGCCCCGTGCCGAGCCCTCCTATCGACCTGCTGGGCGCGTGCTCACCGGGGGTGAATTGGGATGCCGCTCCGGTCCGCGACCTGGGACTGGCTCGTCCCCTGCGCCCTGTTGAGAACCCGCTTGCAACCGAGGTCGCCTGTGCATGTCGGCTGGAGCGGTTCCAGCTAGAGCGGGAGCTCTGGGAGGAGGCAGCCCCAGAAGAGCCAGAGTGGCGCCGTACGGCTGGTAACCCCCTGCAAGCCAGCAGCCTCGCGCCAGCCAGTAACCCTATGCAAGCCAGCAGCACTACCTCAGAGCAGGCCCAGGCCACAGCATCTTGCAGCAGGCCTGCTACAGCCACGCAGGAGACGCAGACCCAGATCTCCATGGCCTACCTGCTACCCAGGGCCCTGCTGAAGCAGGACCTCAGCCATTGAAGTAAAGAAAAGAAAAAGGAAGAACTGAACTGTAAATAGACCCTGTCTGCCCCTCATCCTTTCTGAAGATTTTCCCTTCTGTGCAGCCCCTATGTTCTTTTTGAAGACGTCACCCTTCCTGAATGTTCTGCCCTTTTGTGCTTTTCGAAGATGTCACCCCCTCCACTGTTAATGTGTTACCGGGCCACTGGACTTGAAAGTGGTCCGCAGTTACATGTGTTTATATGTGAAGAATGTTGATGTGTAACCAGGCCACTGGACGTAATGTGGCTGGTCTGCCCTAGTTTAAAAAGACTCTAAAGTTATTTTAATTTCCTGCAACGTTCAAGAATATGTGCCTCCCATAAAGGGAAGAAAAGTTTTACTGTTTATGCATGCATAACAAACATTTTGCAGTTTCTACCACTGTTTTTGTTGTTTCAGCCCGAGGACGTGCTGGGATTCGCTGTGGGGGAGTGTGGTGCCCCTGAGGCTTCCGTCGCCACAGAGACATTGCTCCCCATCCAGAGGTGTGATGTCCCATCCTGGGTAAGGAAAGGGGTACATGCCAGGTCCCCAGGCAAATCTACACTACACCCCTTGTTAGGTACACACTGGGACCAGGGTGAGTGGCAGCAACCCTCCCATGCTGCATGCTGGGAGGGGCCATAAGACCCATCCCTGCTCCTATAGGGTACAGCCTAGCAACCAGGGAGGTGGGAGGAGCCACCAGAGAGCAGACAGAGAAAGGAAGGTCAAGTTTGAGTAGTCTGAGAGTGAGGGGAGAAGGAGGAGGAGGTCTGTTGGAGGCAGAGGAGAAGGAGAGAGAGTAAGGAAGCTCTAGTCAGTCAGGAGCTAAGAAGAAGAAAGTGACGCTTCCTGGTGAAGAACCTGGGACTCTGAGGGTCCAGGTGACACCAAGCAGGGACCGAAGGGATTCCAGGGCCACGGATAGCTTGTGAGCTGTGGTGGCCTGTTCCACAAGAACATCGGTGGAGGGATCAAGCTGCAACAGGGGACGGTCCCTAGAAACAGAAGGAGTGAAAAATCATCTCCAACAGTAAAAACCGAGGCCCAGGGAAAGCTGCAAACTCCCCGGGCCACAGCCCACAGCAGAACCTCTAGAAAGGGGGCAAGTAACCGACAGGCGAGCTCCCAGGCTGGAGGCTGTAGTGGAGGCCGAGCAGGTTCATCCTAAAAGAGCTAGGCTTAAGGAGACAGCTGAAGACAGAGACACTTTAGAGAGAGGGGTGCACTGGCATTTACCCCCAGATCTACCCGGGATCGGCGGAGGTCCCTGACGGTGGTCCCAGCAGTCCAAAGGCTCCTGCAGGCCTTGACAAGAACTGTGAGTAAAGACCTTGAAACTGCACCCCTGGTGTTGCCTCAGTTATTTCTCTGCATAGACATTTACAAGCACCAACTGTGCCCCGGGGCACCGCTCCACCTGTGGGGAGCAGTACCATCATTGCTGCCATTCCATCACCCCGGAGGCCTCATACAGCAGCGGCGGCTTAATAGCCGCATACCACAGGTGGCGTCACGAACACAAACTTTATTCACCCCCAACACTGCAGCCATATTTAATTGACACCCACCAGGGCCATGGAGCCGGGCCCCGCCACCACTGACGACCCCCGGACTAGTCCGGCCCGGCACTGGGTGTCCCATAGCCCTGGGGTGGGCGAGTCACTCGCACCCATAGACTTGTATGGGTGTGAGTGATGAGAGACTCGCAGACAATCGCAGCATTGTCTTAAATGGAGCTGAGTGCAATGCGAGATTTTCTCACATTGCACTTGTGCAAGTCATATGCCAGTGTGGCTCCAGCTTAAAGAGGTTATCCGGCTTATTTTGACTTTTTCTTATTATTTCCCTATTGGGCTACATTGGGGCAGGTAAGTAGATAGTGAGCACTTACCTGCCCTGCTGTCAGCCCCTCTCCCCCAGCTCAGAGTGGTTATGTGACCGCTCCTGCCGCGATTTTGCTGCTTCCGGTCATTTCATGTCAACATGGGCAGGGCCATGTTGACATGCAAATCTGGAACAGCATGTCACCTCCCTGCTGGGCTGCACAGTGCATGGAGTCCCCGCCCCCTTCCCTGCACCCTCCCACACATTCCCCCGCACCCCATACTCTGCCCACAATCTCTCCCTGCACTGCTGTGGGGTCCGTGACCTGGGGGAGGGGCCTGCCTGCGGCTGCTGTAGTGTCAGCGCCAGCACCGGGCCCCCTGCTCAGGATCGCACATTCAAATATACCAGCATCACAGATCACAGATGCCGATATATTTGAAAGCGCTGATGAGAGGGAGCGCTGCTTCTCATCACTGCCCGGCTGTCTGTGCTCTCTTCAGCACAGCGGTGACGTCACTACTGTGCTGATATGTCCAGAGCACAGACAGCGCGCATACGTGCAGGAGCGGCGGGGATCGAGGACGGGTGAGTATGTACTCCCTACATGTGTTCCCTATGGGGGTAGGGGGGGGTCGGTGAAGAGCGCTGTGTGTGTGCGGTGCAGAGACATATGTGTGTGTGTGCGGTGCAGAGCCATGTGTGTGCGGTGCAGAGCCATATGTGTGTGTGCGGTGCAGAGCCATATGTGTGTGTGCGGTGCAGAGTCCGATGTGTGTGTGATGCAGAGCAATGTGTATGTGTGCGGTGCAGAGCCATATGTGTGTGTGGTGCAGGGCCATATGTGTGTATGTGTGCGGTGCAGAGCCATATGTGTAGGTGCAGTGCAGAGCCATATGTGTGCGGTGCAGAGCCATATGTGTGTGTGTGCGGTGCAGAGCCATATGTGTGTGTGCGGTGCAGAGTCCGATGTGTGTGTGATGCAGAGCAATGTGTGTGTGTGCGGTGCAGAGCCATATGTGTGTGCGGTGCAGGGCCATATGTGTGTGTGTGCGGTGCAGAGCCATATGTGTAGGTGCAGTGCAGAGCCATATGTGTGTGCGGTGCAGAGCCATATGTGTGTGTGTGCGGTGCAGAGCCATATGTGTGTGTGTGCGGTGCAGAGTCCGATGTGTGTGTGATGCAGAGCCATGTGTGTGTGCGGTGCAGAGCCATATGTGTGTGCGGTGCAGGGCCATATGTGTGTGTGTGCGGTGCAGAGCCATACGTGTGTGTGCAGTGCAGAGTCCGATGTGTGTGTGATGCAGAGCCATGTGTGTGTGTGCGGTGCAGAGCCATATGTGTGTGTGCGGTGCAGAGTCATATGTGTGTGTGGTGCAGAGCCCGATGTGTGTGTGCGGTGCAGAGCCATATGTGTGTGTGGTGCAGAGCCCGATGTGTGTGTGCGGTGCAGAGCCATATGTGTGTGTGTGCTGTGCAGGGCCATATGTGTGTGTGTGTGATGCAGAGCCATATGTGTGTGTGCGGTGCAGAGCCATATGTGTGTGTGGTGCAGAGCCCGATGTGTGTGTGCAGTGCAGAGTCATATGTGTGTGTGGTGCAGAGCCCGATGTGTGCGTGCGGTACAGAGCCATATGTGTGTGTGCGGTGCAGAGTCCGATGTGTGTGTGGTGCAGAGCCTGATGTGGGGCTGTTATTTGCAATGCTGTAGTGATAAAAGGTCAGTGCTGGGCAGAATACTGACATGGAATGTGTGTGCAGAGGGCGAGGCTGGACACTGGGGTGGGGCTGGACACTGAGGCTGGGCGGTGCCAGCTGTGACTGGGAGGTTTGGCACAGGAAGAGGTCAGTTTGCTAGACCTGAATGTAAACAAAGAGCTGCAGAGAATAAAGTCATAATTCAAGAGCAACAAAAGTTAGTAAACAAAAAATAACAATGTAGGGGTGTTTTATATGAGAAAGAGCACAGATTAGCTTAACAAAAATTTTTGAGTTTATGTCGGACAACCCCTTTAAGTATAAGTCCCACAATGAACTTTTGGTGAGTTTTGCAGATTTTCTCCTGATTCCTCTGCTCAGTGCATCTTGGACGCAATAAGTGACTGTTTGCTGTTCTATTGAATCAGGGATTGCTGGGCTGTCAGCTTGGTGGTGTGTTGAATGACAGCTCAGTCGTCCAATCTGATACTGGAAAGCTGGGTTTCTTCAGGTGTTCCCTGTTCTCTGTGATTGCCCAGCTACTTAACTGAGCAGTTCATACCAGAACACTGCCAATCATAGCATTCTGCTCAGTGGTGCTTGTTGGTCTAGTTTATCTGCGCTCTGTATTCTGATCTATTGTTGCAAGACCTTGGACCTCCTCTAACCTTTCGTTTGCCTTATCCCTTTGCTCTGATCATCTATCCTCCAGCTCTTCTGACTCCAGACCGTGACTTGACTATGCCTCTGTTTATCCTTGATGTGCTGTCCTTGAATCTGTTCCTGGAACATTTGACTACCCTACCTCACAACTTGTGCATATAGTGACTGGTGTAACATTACAACTGGCAATATACTTTTTCCCCCCATATATGAATCCAGTTCATACCTGTAATCAGGTGGAAAACCTTGCCCAGATTCAGGATCTGTCCATAGAACACCAGAAGATAGAATCCTCACAGTCAAAGTTGCAGAATCAGTTTTCTAGTTCTACGTGTGTTTCCCAAAGTTTACCACTATCAACTGTAGTTGCACTTCCTGATAAATTTTTAGGGGAGAAAGACCTGCTTAGAGTTTTCATGCAGAGCTATAAACTATTTTTACCTTGCGACCCCAGCCTTCAGGGAATGAAGCCCAGCAGGTAGGAATAGTCATATACCTATTGGGGGGGTGCAATCAGACTGGGGTATTTTCTTTGTCTCAACTTGCCCCAGAACGAACTTTTGTTGAAGCCTTTTTTGACACATCAGGGATGATCTGTAACCAAACTGACAGGCTCCAAGTGGCAGAGGCAAAGAACATGAACCTGACACACGGTGGCCACTGAGGACTATAGTTCCTAGTTTCGGCGATGGTCCTTGGACGTCCTGTGGAATTACGCAGTTCTTGGATTCCAGTTCAACAGAGGCCTTTTGGATACTCTTAAGGATGCTCTGGCTCTGCATACTCCACCTTGTTTCTTGAGGAGGCCTTGACTCAGATTATTTGTATGGATGAAAGAATTTGAGAGAGGTGTGATGATTGACAGGAGGTTTTGGTCATTCTTCCCAGGTGGGTCCACTTACTTGAGGCGGAACCTTTGGAGGTGAGAGCAGCTAGCTCAAGGCTGTTAAGAAGATAAGCAGGCTTTACACGCTATAATGTCGTTAATGAATTATTGTCAGGGTCACAGTGTTTGTGACGCACATCCGGCGTCATTAACGATATCGCAGTGTGTGATACTTATGAGCGACCTTAAGCGATCGCAAAAGTGGTCAAAATAATTTGCCGCGGAGAGGTCGTCCTAAAACAAAAAATTGTTATCAGCTTATTAGTGATGTTGTTCCTCATTCCTGAGGCACCACACATCGCTATGTGTGACACCGCAGGAGCGACGAACATCTCCTTACCTGCCTCCACCAGCAATGCGGAAGGAAGGAGGTGGGCGGGATGTTACGTCCCGCTCATCTCCGCCCCTCCGCTTCTATTGGATGCCTGACGTGTGACGTCGCTGTGACTCCGCACGAACCGCCCCCTTATAAAGGAGGCGGTTCGCCGGCCAGAGCGACGTCGAAGGGTAGGAAGTCCGTGTGACGGGATTAAGCGAGGTTGTGTGGCACGGGCAGCGATTTGCCTGTGTCGCACAACCAACGGGGGCGGGTACGATCGCTTACGATCTCTCTAGCGAGATCGCAGCGTGAAAAGCCCGCTATACTCGAAGCAATCTCGAACACTGGCTCTATTATGTTCACATTGGACATTTCCTTAAGGACATTTCTTTATTACTGTGCTAGCAATGTTATCCCTAATGCCAAATTACCGAAAGCTTGCCTGTATAATTTGTCGGGTCCTGGACAGAGCGCCATGAAAGAATAGGTAAACGAAGGTTTATGGAAAGGTCACATTTGTCCGTCCTTCTTGCCTGTAGCTGCTGGATTTTTCTGTGTTAAAAAAAGTTGGGTGTCTTTGTACTTACCTAGATTTCTGTGAATGAAACAACGTTCCGATTAAGAATACTTACCCACTTTCACTTATCCCTGACTGATATAATCAACTTACAGGGGCTCAGTGGTTTTCCAAACTTGATCATAGAGGGGCTTATAATTTGATATGTATTTAGAATGGTGCGTGGAAACAGCATTTTTAACATCTTAGGGCCTATTTTAAAATATTGTCATGCCTTTTGGATTAACTAACTAGTACACCAGAAGTCTTACAAAACTTTAAGTGATATATTTTCTGACTGTATTGGAAGTTTTATTGTAGTCTATCTGGACAGTATTCTACTTTTTTTCCACCTGATCTGGATTCACACCATGAACATGACCGTTTTGTTTTACAAAAGCTTAGAGAAAATTCTTTGTTTGACAAGTTGGAGAAATGTACTTTTTCTGTGCAAGAACGAATTTCTCGAATTCATCGAGTTTCAGCTGGAGTTTAAGATAGATCCTGGGAAGGTTTTCACCTTAATGACCAGGCCATTTTCTGCAAACTTTTCACTTTGATAGGTTATAACTCTGGAACGCTCCAACAGATCCCGGTGATTCTGAGACTGTTTTTTGTGACATATTGTACTTCATAATTGTCGTAAATTTAGGCATAATTGTTTTGCGCTTCTTTGTGAAAATATAGGAAATTTGGAGAAAATTTAGCAGTTTTCAAACTTTTAAATTTTATGCCCATAAATACGAGAGTTATGTCATACAAAATAGTTACTAATAGTTCCTAAATAACATTTCCCACATGTCTACTTTACATCAGCACAATTTTTGAAACATATTTTAATTTTTCTTAGGAAGTGACAAGGGTTCAAATTTTATCAGCAATTTCTCAAACCATATTTTTTTGGGGACTACATCACATTTGAAGTGACTTTGAGAAACCTAGGTGACAGAAAATACCCAAAAGTGACACCATTTTAAAACCTGCACCCCTCCCACTGTTCAAAACCACATCCAAGAAGTTTATTTAACTCTCTAGGTGCTTCACAGGAACCAAAGCAATGTGGAGAGAAAAAAATGTTATTTTAGCCATAAAATTTTGCATTTTCACAAGGGTAATAAGAGGAAATGTACCATACAATGTGTTGTGAAATTTCTGCTGAGTACACCAATACCTAACATATGGTGTAAATCTACTGTTTGGGCACACAGAAGGGAATTTGATGCCATTTGATGCCATGTCGCATTTGGAGACCCCCTGAGGTGCCTAAACTGTGGAGCTACCCCACAAGTGATTCTATTTCGGAAACTAAAAACGTCAAAGAATTTATCAAGATGTTTGGTGAGCACATTTACCCCCGGGGGGTTCTCAGAAGTTTGAGCCATGATAATAAAAAAAAAATAAGTTTTACCAAAAAATTGTTACTTCAACCAAATTGCTTTTTTTTCAGTATTGTATCAGGAAAAAATGCATCATAAGATTTATTGTGAAATTTCTCTTGAGTACACAGATGCCTCATATGTGGTGGAAATCAACTGTTTGGGCACATGGCAGGACTGGGAAGTGAAGGAGCGCCATTGGAAAGCAACATTGGCTGGAATCATTAGCAGATGCCATGTCGCGTTTGGAGAGCCCTTGAAGTGCCTAAACAGTATAGCTCCCCCACAACTGACCTCATTTTGGAAATTAGACCCCTCAAGGAATTTATCTAGATGGTTGGTGAGCACTTGGAACCCCCGGGGCGTCACAGAATTTTAGAACGTTGAGCTGTGAAAATGAAAAAAATTTTAACCTCAGAAGTGTTGCGTTAGCCCCAAATTTTTCAAATTCATTATGGTGATAGGAGATAATAAACCATACAATTTGTTGTGCAATTTCTCCTAAGTACAGCAGTACCCCATATGTGGTCAAAACCTACTTTTGAGGCACAGTATAAAGTGAATGAGCGAGAAAGCACCATATTGGAGTGCAGATTTAGTTGGAATGGTACATTTAAGTGGGCTCTTCTCAATACAACAATGCCAAACATGTGGATGCTGTGGTTTAGCCACATTGTGGAGCTCAGAAGAGAGGTGGGCATTTGAATTTGGGAGCACTGATTTTGTTTGTTTTCTTTGGGGGGGTTAGCCATATTGCTTTTCCAGAGACTTTGTGCTACCAGTAATGTAGAAGCCCCCTATATTATCGTTAACTGATGACAGACCTGAGTGGGGACTTGTGATTTTGTGAGTTTAGTTGAATGCTATTTGGTGGCGATTTTGGTACAGAACGTGTTAGATCAGTTCACACTTATCTTGTGCTCTATGCTGAACATTTAAGGGTACTTTACACGCTGCGATATCGGTACCGATATCGCTAGCGAGCGTACCTGCCCCCGTCGGTTGTGCGTCACGGGCAAATCGTTGCCCATGGTGCACAACATCGCTTACACCTGTCACACAGACTTACCTTCTCTCCGACGTCGCTCTGGCCGGCGAACCGCCTCCTTTCTAAGGGGGCGGTTCGTGCGGCATCACAGCGACGTCACACGGCAGCCATCCAATAGCAGAGGAGGGGTGGAGATGAGCGGCCGGAACATGCCGCCCACCTCCTTCCTTCCTCATTGCTGGTGGATGCAGGTAAGGAGATATTCGTCGTTCCTGCGGTGTTACACGTAGCGATGTGTAATGCCGCAGGAACGACGAACAACATTGTACCTGCAGCAGCAACGATATTAAGGAAATGAACGACATGTCAACGAGCAACGATTTTTCAAGTTTATGCATTCGTTGATCCTTGCTCATTGGTGTCACACGCTGCGATGTTGCTAACGGCGCCGGATGTGTGTTACTAACGACGTGACCCCGACGATAGATCGCTAGCGATGTCGCAGCGTGTAAAGCACTCTTGACATCAGGGTTTTCATCTACATCTCCAAAATGCGTGATTCAGGTGAAACCCATAACAGATTCATTCACTATAATGAGGCAGCAGAGTTACTCCGGACTCCGTTTTGCCTTTGTTCAGCGGTGTCCGTCTTTTCAAAGATGAACAAAACTGTTGACTACTGCACTTTTGCTCACATCTAAAAAGAGGTGTAAAAAGATGGACACCGTCAGACCGCCGTCAGGCCAGACGTGAGGTAAAAGTGACTCCCTCATTACAGTGAATTTTCCATTGGGAATTTTATATGAATCATGTTTTTCATACATTTAGGGTACATACAGGGCGCAAGATGCAAGTCTTTTCCGCCGATTACCACAGCTGCCCATGCCCACGATCAGGGTTTGGGGCACTGTGGACTTTCCAGCTGAGAACACTCACATCTCCGCAGCATAAATTAACATGCAGCATCTAGGGAAGCATGTCAGTTTATGCTGCGGAGAAAGGAAGCACAGTGTACTGCACAACGCAGTGGTTTGGACACAGCAAAACACACTACATCCAAACCACTGCTGTTCCTGATTGTGGGTGTGCACCCTTATATACAGTGTGTCCACCCATATCCTGTCCACCGCCATTAACGTGAGAACGGCGGCAGCTATAGGAATAGAAGTGGTGTTTAGTTATAGTAAAGTAGCCATGTGCTACGCAATGAAACCACCTATAGCGCCACCTGGTGGAAAACAACGGAGTTAGCATTTTTATCTCAAAAACGGAAGGAGATAGAGAAGAAAAGTGAATTAAAAAATTGTAGGGCATCATCAATTCAATACGAATCGACACCTTGCATACAGAAATGCTATGATATGAAACCCATGACCCCCAGTCATGAACATATGGCGCTCATTTAACTGGGGTCCAGTCAGGTGAGCGTGGAGGCCACTCCACGCAGCCACCATACCCAATGACTTGTAGGAAGGTCTCCATGAGGTATCGCATCACGTCCGCAGCCTTGTGAGTTTTACACATTTTAATCATAGCATTTGTGTATGCAAGGCATCATGCCCTACAACTTTGTAATTCACATTTTTTCTCTATCTCGTTCCGTTTTCGAGATGAAAATGCTAACTCCGTTGTTTTCCACCAGGTGGCACTATAGGTGGTTTCATTGCGTAGCGCATGGCTACTTTACTATACCTAGGCACCACTTCTATGCCTATAGCTGCCACTGTTCTCATGTTAATGGCGGTGGACAGGATACGCTACGTGACACCGCAGGAACGAGGAACCTCTCCTTACCTGCGTCCCGCCCGCAGTGAGGAAGGAAGGAGGTGGGCGGGATGTTCGTCTCGCTCATCTCCGCCCCTCTGCTTTGATTGGGCGGCCGCTTAGTGACGTCGCTGTGACGCCGAACGAACTGCCCCCTTAGAAAGGAGGCGGTTCGCCGGTCACAGCGACGTCGCTAGGCAGGTAAGTATGTGTGACGGGTCCGCGCGATGTTGTGCGCCACGGGCAGCGATATGCCCGTATCGCACAACCGATGGGGACGGGCACACACGCTAGCGATATCGGTAACGATATCGCAGCGTGTAAAGCGACCTTTAGTGCAACAATTGGTACCGATCGTGGCATTTAGGGAATAAAACAGCCAGGTGTGGCGCAGGTACCATCCCTGGCTATGAGGGCCGGGACTCGACTGTCAGGTAAGCCGAGTCCCCAGCGGCGATCACAGATGCACAGCGCTTGTGCCCCCGCGATAGCCAGGATGTACTGGTACATCTTTGGTTCTTAAGTACCCTAAAAATAGGGCATACTGGTAAGTTCTTGGTAGCAAACAGGTTAAAGCATTTCAACGTTTTTTAGGATTTGACAAGTACTACAGAAATTTTATTAGGGGTGTCTCTCAGATTGTCAAACCTCTTATTAATCTTTGGGTTTGGTCACTGGATCCTGTTGGGGCCTTTAATTAATTGAAAAAGTGTTTTGTGTCCACTCATGTTTTTTCCAACCTGATCTCCATAAGCCGTTCGTTGTGGTGGTGGATGCTTCTGAAATCGGGCTAGGGGTTGTATTGCCCAGAACCTTCATCCTCCAATCTTCCCCAGGGTTTTGTAGTTTCTATGGTATCTTCAGAGTTGGAAGCAGATATAAATGAAGCCCAGTCATTGGCTCCCTCCACTACTCCAAGTTGGAAATTGTTTGTGGCTGTGTACCTGAGATTACGTCATTGCAGGAACATGTTTACATTTTGAGTGGTCACCCTGGGGTCACCGCTACCCAAAAATATATTTCTAAACTCTTTTGGTGGTCATCCATGCATAATAATATCAAAGATTTTTATCCGCCTTTTTATCCGCCTGTGAAACTTGTGCATGTGCTCAAGTCTGTCATAGTTGTTGAATTGGCTCCATTGCCAAATACCAGAAAGACCATGGACTCAATTCTCAATTGTCAATTGGATCTCTGTCACGGGTGACAGACAGACCTGTGGTGTCCAGCTATACAAGGTCGCAGTGTTTGGTTGTGCAAACTGCTCCCTGACCTTCTATTATTCCTGTTTGGTATATATGGTATCTTATGTATCTCCTCTGCTTGGTTTTCATCCCTTTCTCTTCAGGACTCTGTGGAATTCTTCACCCTTTCAGCTATTTTCATCAGCTTTTCCCTTTGTGTCCTTAAATGCTTTAATTCCCTTCTTGTCTGTGCTGGTGACAGCGCTAACTCCCTGCAGATCTGGAGCGCAAGCAGTTGGCGTGCATTGCAGTAACTTTGTTGTGTGTTGAAGTCCCTATCTCTGAATCTTTTTGGAGATAAGTTCATTGTTATTTTCCCTTGTTTGCTATCCCTGTGTGTCCTTTAGCTCTTAGTGGGGTTGACGGAATGCTCATCCATCCACTCCCTGCCTATGGCCCAGATCATAGTCAGCCTAGGGCCAGGTATCCTGCTTGATGCATAGGTACGGAACCTATCTTGGGTGGTGAGGGAAGCCAGGGCCCAGCAGAAGGCTATACCTGGTGTGGCAATTTCATTACTGATTTGCCTTTGTCTGGAGGTAAAACTGTGATTTGGGTGATAGTCGACTGATTAAGTAAACAAGCCCACTTTATTCTGTTATCAGGGTTACTAATGCTGAAACACTTTCCAAGTTGTTTATCAATCATGTGGTAAGATTTCATGGAATACCTCTGAACATTGTATCTGGTAGGGGGTGCAATTTGTATCCAATTTGTTGTATTCATTTTGTAAAAACTACGTGATTAATTTGTAATTTTTCTCTTCTTTTCTCCCTGGAACCAACGGTTACAACAAACTCCTGCAGCTCAGCAGGAGGACTAGTCCTCATTTTTTTCTTGCAGAGTTCGCCTTTTAAACAGTGGAGACCACTAGAACTTTCTTATTATTAATTATTGTTTTCTCTCCATTTTGGTGAATTTTCTAGGATGAGTTCTGGGTGTGCTGGAGTAGAGGTAACCATATAGAAACTCAATCAGCGCACATCTCAGCTGATTTATACAGCTGACATGTGTCCTGCTAGGCACAAGCGGAATTGCTATGCACCCATGCCTTTTAACCCCTTAAGTAGCTCTGTCAAGATGTGACAGCGCCATATTAGCGACGATAGCGGTAGATCCGTACTTACAGGCCGATATCGGAAGTTATGTGACCACGTGATTCCGGTGGTTGTCATGGTAGTACAGGGTCATGTGATGACTCGTGTGCTGACATGACCCAGGTCCTGTAAGAAACAGCTGAGTACTGCTTGTTACAAGAGATGATCATTTATCCCGCCTGAGCAGTGCTGCTCTGATCGGGAGAAAAGAATGAGGGATCAGACTGCTGATTGTTATAGTCCCCTAGGGGACCTAGTAAAATAAAATAAAAAAGTTTAAAAAAGTTTTAAAAAATTAAAAAAAACTAAACTAAAAGTTCAAATCACCCTCTTTCGCCCCATTGAAAATTGAAGGATTAAAAAAATAAAAAATATACACACATTTGGTATCGCCGTGTTCATAAATGCCATGATGTATGAAAATATAAAATCAATTAATCTGATCGGTAAATGGCTAAGCAGCAAAAAAATTCCAAACGCCAAAATTAAGTTTTGGTCGCCACAAATTTTGCGCTAAATCAAATAACAAGCGATTAAAATGTAGCATCTGCGCAAAAATGGTACTGTTAAAAATGTCATCTCGAGACGCAAAAAATAAGCTGTCACTGAGCAATAGATCCTGAAAAATGAGAATGCTACGGATTGCGGAAAATGGCGCAAAACATATGCCAGTCTTTTTGGACAAACTTCTGATTTTTTTTAACCCCTTAGATAAAAGTAAACCTATACATGTTTGGTGTCTACAAACTCACAAAGACCTCAGACATCACACTGACACATCACTTTTACCATATAGTGAACACAGTGAATAAAATATCTCAAAAACAATAGTGCAATCTCACTTTTTTTGCAATTTTTCCGCATTTGGAATTTTTTTGCCATTTTACAGTACACTATATGGTAAAACTCATGGTTTCATTTAAAAGTACAGCTCATTCCACAAAAAAAATTAGCCCTCACATGACCATATTGACTAATAAATAAAAAAATTACGTCTCTCGGAAGAAAAATGGCGAATAAAACCGGAAAGCACAAAATCAGCCAACCGTGAAGGGGTTAAAGTAGATTATCTTCCAAATCAAGGTTTGGTTATCTTTTAAAAATATTAATGTGAAAATGCAATCAATGAAGTTGGGTCCTATATAGAGATGAGCGAACCGGTCGTGGTTCGGCTCGAGTTCGGTTCGGCGAACGGAGGTCTCGTTCGAGTTCGGTTCGGCGAACCACTCGAACCACATAGGAAACAATGGGAGGCAATCACAAACACATGAAAACACCTAGAAAACACCCTCAAAGGTGTCCAAAAGGTGACAAACAACTCACAACACAACACAAACACATGGGAAAGTGACAAGAACAAATTCTCATGCGAAAACAAAACAGCGTTACGAGGAAAAACAGAAGGAGACACAGATATATGCAAGGGAACATCGATGCCATTACTGTGCAACTTGAGCCTTGCTCATTTTAGGCTTCCAATCTGGATAAATTGCCTGAGCTCGCCACGTACGCCTTGGGGATCTTGTCGTGTACTGCAGCCAGCGTTCTCTCGGAACCTGTCTTCAGTGCTGCTGGGGAGTCTGCTGACAGATAAGCACAGTCGTCTGTCCACTGACAATGTGGACATGGCTCTCTGAGGACTTTTCTTCCCCTGGTTCACCCAGGGGAGGCGAAAGGCACGCGTATTTTTGAGAGTGCTTCATGCAAAGCATCTTTTTCATTTTGAAAAGGGGGGTCAACTGATGACAGTCAAGTGGGGTGTGTGTGGCCCAATTAGTGGCAACGAGGGAGACTGTGGTTGGAGTCCCCTCGCTGTGTTTCTCAAAGAACCAAGATGAACAAGTCATGGCTCTCAGAGGACTTTTCTTCCCCTGGGTCACCCAGGGGAGGAGAAAGGCATGCATATTTTTGAGAGTGCTTCATGCAAAGCATCTTTTTCATTTTCAAAAGGGGGGTCAACTGATGCCAGTCAAATGGGGTGTGTGTGGCCCAATTAGTGTAAACGAGGGAGACTGTGGTTGGAGTCCCCTCGCTGTGTTTCTAAAAGAACCATGATGAACAAGTCATGGCTCTCAGAGGACTTTTCTTCCCTTGGGTCAGCCAGGGGAGGTGAAAGGCACGCGTATTTTTGAGAGTGCTTCATGCAAAGCATCTTTTTTATTTTGAAAAGGGGGGTCAACTGATGACAGTCAAGTGGGGTGTGTGTGGCCCAATTAGTGGAAACGAGGGAGACTGTGGTTGGAGTCCCCTCGCTGTGTTTCTCAAAGCACCAAGATGAACAAGTCATGGCTCTCAGAGGACCTTTCTTCCCCTGGGTCACCCAGGGGAGGCGAAAGGCACGCGTATTTTTGAGAGTGCTTCATGCAAAGCATCTTTTTCATTTTCAAAAGGGGGGTCAACTGATGCCAGTCAAGTGGGGTGTGTGTGGCCCAATTAGTGGAAACGAGGGAGACTGTGGTTGGAGTCCCCTCGCTGTGTTTCTAAAAGAACCAAGATGAACAAGTCATGGCTCTCAGAGGACTTTTCTTCCCCCTGGGTCAGCCAGGGGAGGCGAAAGGCACGCGTATTTTTGAGAGTGCTTCATGCAAAGCATCTTTTTCATTTTGAAAAGGGGGGTCAACTGATGACAGTCAAGTGGGGTGTGTGTGGCCCAATTAGTGGAAACGAGGGAGACTGTGGTTGGAGTCCCCTCGCTGTGTTTCTCATAGAACCAAGATGAACAAGTCATGTGTCAGGTTTCCGGGTTTTCCAGTTCTCTTTTGAATGAGCTTGCCCTCGGTTAACATGGAGTTTTATGTTCTGTTGCCCTACTTCCTGTCCAGCTGCTTAAAAGGCCGCCTCTAAGCCTAGTCCAGTGCCTGAGTATACTGCTTGCTGTGTGCTCCTGCTTTGCTGCTGCTGCTACTTCTTGATTACCTTTGGATCCTCCTGAAAGTCTACCGACCGACTCTGGACCATACCCGGTTTCTTCAAGCTGTGCCCGGACTCCGTCTGCCGTCTTTGGTCAGCACGTCTGCCCGGTTTCTTCCGGCTCATAACCATTCTGGACTTTCATCCCGTACGGACACTTCTGGACTTTACCACTTGCCCCTTGTGTCCCGGCTGCGGCGCATTTAGGCCTTCCGGGGTTGATTGCCGGACAGTCCCTGTATAGGGGTTCGCTCTGGTGGTCTCCCTGGGGGAGTCCGGTGCGTGGCCCCGGGAATCCCCTTCGCTCCGTTTCGGAAAGGTATTTTCATGTGTTTGTTATACTGTGTATTTCCGTTGTGTATCTACCGTGGTTACATATTATAAACATCTTGTACCACAAACTCGTCTCTGGTTGTCATTGCCCTAACGCTATCGAAATCCTCAGAACATACAATAGTATTACATCATGGCTCTCAGAGGACTTTTCTTCCCCTGGGTCACCCAGGGGAGGCGAAAGGCACGCGTATTTTTGAGAGTGCTTCATGCAAAGCATCTTTTTCATTTTCAAAAGGGGGGTCAACTGATGCCAGTCAAGTGGGGTGTGTGTGGCCCAATTAGTGGAAACGAGGGAGACTGTGGTTGGAGTCCCCTCGCTGTGTTTCTAAAAGAACCAAGATGAACAAGTCATGGCTCTCAGAGGACTTTTCTTCCCCCTGGGTCAGCCAGGGGAGGCGAAAGGCACGCGTATTTTTGAGAGTGCTTCATGCAAAGCATCTTTTTCATTTTCAAAAGGGGGGTCAACTGATGCCAGTCAAGTGGGGTGTGTGTGGCCCAATTAGTGGAAACGAGGGAGACTGTGGTTGGAGTCCCCTCGCTGTGTTTCTAAAAGAACCAAGATGAACAAGTCATGGCTCTCAGAGGACTTTTCTTCCCCCTGGGTCAGCCAGGGGAGGCGAAAGGCACGCGTATTTTTGAGAGTGCTTCATGCAAAGCATCTTTTTCATTTTGAAAAGGGGGGTCAACTGATGACAGTCAAGTGGGGTGTATGTGGCCCAATTAGTGGCAACGAGGGAGACTGTGGTTGTAGTCCTCTCGCTGTTTTTCACATGATTTTCGAAGTGCATGACATGCCTAAGAGGCTTAGTTTCAGCATCTCAAACTTTTGTTGGCTACAGAAAGGCTGCCTTAACACCCTTTTGTCACCAAGGATTTTCGAGACCTTATGTCCATTGCAGTGCCCCAAGAGCCGATGGCCATTTGCCACTCCTTCTCCAAGAAAGGGGTGCCCGCGCTAACACAGCAGGTCGCACACAACATCACCGCTTCCTTGAGAAACACTGTGTGTGACAGGGTGCATTTCACCACAGATACTTGGAACAGTAAGCATGGACAGGGGCGTTACATGTCGCTGACTGGGCACTGGGTAACTAGGTTGATAGATGGAGAAGTGTCTGCTGTACAAGTCTTTCCCTCCCCACGAGTTGTGTGTTTCAATCCTTCCTCTGTATGTACAAGTTCCTCCACTGCTTCTGCCTCATCAACCTTGTGTTGTTCCTGCACCTCAGCCCAAACCCTGTGTGGTCAGGCCACCCTTCCTTGTAACTGCGCCCAAGGAATCCCACACACCTCCTTACTATGCTGGCAGCAGAGCTCAAGGCCATCAGGTGGTCAAATGTTTACTTTGAAATGTAGGGGAAATGTGAGACACCGCTGAGGAGTTGTGGACGGTTAGCTCTGTAGAGTGAGACCGAGTTTCATCAATGGTTGTCTCCACTCAACCAGCAGCCAGGGAATGACGGGTGCAACAATGATGCTAAACAGTCTGCGGCCCTTCTTCAGGGCAATGTGACACACGTGCCTTGTATGGCTCACGTGTTGAATCCGAATCTCCAGCAATTTTTAAAACACTATCCCGGCCTACATGTCCTTCTGTCAAGGGCACGGTGTAACGCCTGCCTGGATCGACACACTCAGACGGGCTGTAAAGGATAGGCTAGAGGGAAGCCACTCACCAAGCTGAACCCCCAGAACCCTGAAACCCTTTAACCCCTATACAGTGATTTTGAATGACACAGGGCCCAAGTTGATCAATACCTGTGGAAGGCTGCCGTTTCAGAGAATAGTAGTCATGCAGGGTCAAAACATTAATTGAGGAAGAGGAACAGAATGGGAGGGACAGGACTTAATCAGAAAACAAGCAGAGGTGAAATGCAAATCGGCCAACGAGGTACCTAAACAGCAAGCAGGAAAAGTAGTCAGGTAACAAACACACAAACTCATAAAACTAAACTGGGGGTAACAGTAACCAGAGGTTCATAGCTATGTCTGGCAGTGGTCTTAAGACAGGAGGGGCCTAAAAAAGGGTGTTGTGTCTTCCCATTAGTTGTAGCTGAATGATGGTACTTCATCTGTGAGATACCCACCACCTGCATTCAGCCATTGGTTCTGCATATGTCAAGGTAACGCAGCCCAGTGGGTGAGCATAACCTGCATCCACCTGCGCCGCTGGCGTCGACTCCTCTCCCATCATCAGCACTATGCACGAAAGGAACACGTTGTCACCTTGCGACAGGAATACAAATTGACGTAGCGGACTACGGTGGTGACTTAACAGCCGTGTGCAGCAATGATGCAAACATGGCAGCGTGCCTTCGTCAGGCCAATGTGACACACGTGACTTGTATGGCTCACGTGTTTAATCTGATTCTCCAGCAATTTTTAAAATACCATCCCGGCCTACATGGCCTTGTACAGCGGGCACGCTCACTATGTGCTCACTTCCATCGTTCGCACCCAGTAGCTCAACAACTTTCATCGCTCCTGAAGTCTTAGGGTCTGGCGGTTAAATGTCTGAAATGCGATGTTCCGACATGGAGGAATTTGAATCTGCACATGTTGCAGTGTCTGTGGCAGCACCGCAGAGCCCAGCTGAAATACGTTATGATGTATACCCTGGGCTAACTTGATCCAGAGGTGGTGCAGATCACGCTGCTGGAGTGGTGTCAGATCAAGGACATATACACCGTTCTACAGTTTACAAATGTCGACGCAGATGTTTAACACTGGCGATGACATTCTCAGCGTGACAATTTTGGTCATCTACATGATGGAGCACACTGTAAGCATTATTCGGAGTCAGGTGTTGGTCCAAGAGGAAGGGAGGAAGTACTGGAGGAGTCATATGCGGAAGGGATAACAAGATCTACAAGGTCCAGACGGTCAGCGGCACCTTGGCGGCAGTCATGGTACGGTGGGGGAGAGGGATTATCAAGGGCGCATAGTATCAGCAAAAAGTTGAGGAAGGTGCAGGAGCCCAGGAAGAAATGGAAGACGAACTGGCGATGGGTATGGAAGACTCAGCAGATTAGTGAGAGCTTGCTCACATTTCGGTTGTACGAGGTTGTGGGAAGAGGGCAGAGGAAGGAGGCATGATTCTCACCTCTCCGCCACCAACACACCAAGGACTTGGTCCTCTTGCATGCTCAAGACACATGAGCACCTTCTTGCTGCACTACCTACAACATGACCCTCGGATTGTACGAATTCCAAGTCATGCTGACTACTGGGTTGCCACACTGTTAGATCCCCGGTACAACACAAAATTTTGCGAAATAACTCCTGCCATAGAAAGGTACGCATGTATGCAGGAGTATCAGCAGAAGGTGTTACGCAATCTTACATCTGATTTTCCATTAAACACCAGAGGTGCACAGAGTGAATCTCAACGCTTTTTCATCGATAGGAGGAAATGGTCTTACTTGTCCACATCTGAGGGACCAAGGGCTGGCTGCTGTGCTGAGACGGCGTTGAGTACGGTGTCTCTGCAGAGTTGCATTTTTGGTCATATACAAACTGAGTTGAAAAAGGACAGATTCTGGTGGAAAGGGGAACAGGTGTGTTGGAAAGGGAAAAAAGGTTTGTGTCCGTTTGTTTGGTGGTTAAGCAACATTAACATTTGCTGAACAAACAACAACTGGTATGGTGGGACTGGCAGATTTGGATAAGGTGGTATATACTATGTTACCGCTATATAAAAAAAATTAAGAAGAAAAGAAAGAGAAAGGTAGATATCCCAATCGCCATTCGGTGTCCACCGTGCTCACAGATGGAAAAGGAGAGGTTGGCAACTGGAAGGTTAGGTGGAGGATACAGAGCAGGTTGACTCTCAAACAAATAGTAGCCTGAACCGAGTTAGACGCCACTCGGATCTGGAGACTGGGAGCCCTGTTAGCGTGACAGGGCCCACACGACCACCCAGCCCCGGAACTCCCTGTTAACAACACAGGGGCCATTGGTTACGCTAACCGTGTGCGTAGGGGACACACCTGTGGACAGCAGGTGCATCAGCAGGAGCAGGCCTGTTTATGCCACTGGGCTGCACTAGCAGGACTGGTAGGACAGGAGCTGTTTTTAAACGTTCTGCGTTACCAACTGTGGTGGCGGCCTGCATCGATGACCTATCCCTGCCTACCTCTGGCCTAAAGCCGAAATGGGTTCAACACATGGAGGTGTGCTCTTTCGGAGCATAATAGAAGACTGAGCACCTTCTTGTTGGCTCCAGCCCATTTTATAACCTGGGTCTGCCCCAAACCAGGGTGGACCACAATGCACCTCCTGGAGACAAAAGCAGAGTGACACGTCATGAGTGGCATAACTAGTGTCCTATTTTGAACCGCCACTTGAATGATGACCTCATGGCTGCCACAACCAAAACACCTCAACAGTCATCGTCTGACCAACAACAATGAGGTGACAAGTCATATAGGCGGGCCTCTGCAAGCCTGTTGGGAGTGGCCTGGCCAAATTGTCAGGACACCTGGTGCCCTGTGGTCTATATGGGCCCCCCACATCAGGGGCAGGGCCAAAGAGTTCATTACCCGACCTAGCCTCTGATGCAGTAAGTGCCTGAGCATGCTCATTAGCATGAAATACAGTTTCTGAAAAAAATACTATCCGCTTCAGCATGCTGTCTAGGCAGAACACAGGACTTACACCCGGCACAGAGTGCAAGTACCTGTGCAAAGAGGCTTTTCTCAGTCACTGTGAAGCCCCACAGGTGTTGTGTTGGTGCATTACCTTCAGCGACTCCACGTGGAGGAAGAGTCTGGTCACACTTAGGTTGCTTCTTTATATGTATTTTCGTGACGCCAATCTCGGTATTGCGGTCAGTGGGGACCGCCACTGCAGTGCAAGGAGACACCTGGGGCTGATGTTGGGTGCAGTTAGTTTTAGTGGCCTCCCGACAGTGAGTCAAGCCCCAGGGCCCTGTGTAAGTGTGTTGAGCCGCAGGTCGCAGAATGACTCAGGCACAGTCCAAACGAGCATGCACTGTAGCCCAAAATTAAGACTGCCTCAGGAATGACACAGTCAGGCACAGCATACTCAGTTGGCGAAACACTGGAGTTAGGCTGCGGCTGGGGTAAATCGGCACACAGGAAGGAGCAACCGCGGAAACACTTCGTTCAATTGTAAGGGGAGTCATTTTGGAGTTTGGTGAGGAGTACCGTAACGCCAGTGAGCAGCATCCTGTGCCACAGACCAACATTCTTCCGGTGCTGTCTATACTGTTAACCATGATAGGAGCGTAAAGTCTGTATTTATGGCAACTGGACATCACAGTACCTGGGTACGGTAGGCTGTGCCCAGACAGTAATGCGTGCACGCAACACTTTGTTTTATTATGAAAACACATATCTGTTCTGGGTAGGACGACTATATAGACAATCACACTTGCTGCCTCTGCACTGTCAAATTGTCACGTACAGTTTAAATCATAGAGGGACAGCGACACATGTTTGCATTGAATATTGCTTTTTAAGATTTACATGATTGTGTTGCAGAGCTGTGTGGTTTGCATTCACACTGTTATCATCTGCCTTATCTGCCTTAGGCTTCAGCTAACAAGGGTATTCTGGGTGGGTGATGTGTTTTGGCTATGTTTAGGTAGATAACTGGGAAGCTCTTGTGATGCGCCACTAGTAAGTTGTCTTCGCACACACACACACACACACACACACAATTACTGCTGATACGCAGAGTGCTTAGCAAGCAGTAGGCAACTGAATAGATTGTTCTATTATTTTAATTTAATGCATGGTTCTTATTGTTTGTTTTGGGAAAGTGAAAAAATCATTTATGAACCCAACTGCAAACAGTGCTTTTCATGTTGCGTGGTTTTGCTGCATACTGTGGATCCCACCAAATACAAGACTTAAAATGAAGCATAAGTCGCAAAGGGAATTTCACTGTGCTACAATGCGGCCTAGCGGGGCTGTGCAACCACCGCCTGCCCCATCACGTGCATCTGCGTGCTCTTCATCCTCTGTGACTGTGGGGACAGCAGTCACACATGCTTTTTCACACTGAACTTCCACCCCGTTACCCGTATGCAGGAGTGTGATTGGCAGGTCGTCACTTGTTTTTTAAGTGCAAACAGATGGTATTGTTGAGCTGTCAGACATCGAGAGAACCACCATTGGATGAAGGAAACATTATATCCATGCCTGCACCTTCGAGAAAGATTGGCTGGACTACCTGCAGTTAATTATTGCGTTCCACAAATGGAAAGGAGTGTAGAATGCACATGTGTTGTACCTTGCTTGGCAACAAAGGAACAATAACTTAGTATTCCAGACAATTTTAGGATGGCAGAAAAGTGTCAGCTCTTTGGGCAAATTAAATAGCGTGGCAAAAGTGGGCAGGTGGGTACAGTGGCCGTGTTCTATGTGTACCAGGACAGTAAAGGAAGCCTCACTTTCTATCCCTCCTAATGATGAAATGCAGCAAGGAATTCCCTGAGTTTGCTATAAAAATAGCGTAGCAAAATGTGCATGAGGGTTGAATGCAGAGGTGCTGGAAGCTAGATAGCTTGGCACCAGTGGGGCACAAATGGAGTACAACAGCCACTTTTTGGATGCCACTAAGTTGCAGAATTTTTTGCTATTATTATAGCTTATTAAAAACAGAGCAGGAGGGTGTAATCCAGAGGTGCTAGAAATAGCTTGGCACCAGTGGGCCACAAATGGAGAATAACAGCCACTTTTTGGATGCCACTAAGTTTCCTCAGTGTTTGCTAATATAATGGCTTAGTAACAATGAGCTTGAGTGTGCAATGCAGAGGTGCTGCAAATAGCTTTGCACCAGTGGGACACTAATGAAGTCCAACAGCCACTTTTAGGATGCCACTAAGTTTCCTCAGTGTTTGCTATTATAATGGCTTAGTAACAATGAGCTTGAGTGTGCAATGCAGTGGTGCTGCAAATAGCTTTGCACCAGTGGGACAATAATGAAGTCCAACAGCCACTTTTAGGATGCCACTAAGTTTCCTCAGTGTTTGGTAGTATAATGGCTTAGTAACTTGAGTGTGCAAAGGGCTGGAGGGTACAGTGGCAGGGTTGTGGGTCTGTGTAGAGGAAAGGAAGCCTCACTTTATATCCCTCCTAATGGTGAAATGCAGCGAGGAAGTCCCTGACCTTAGCTACACAGACGCTCTTATCTGTAGCTGTTAAAATCTGTTTCCACTGACCTGACTGTCACCTATGGCTCTGAGCCTGCTGTTATTAGCCCTTACAAGGGCTAAAAGAAACTTCTATCCCTATTCTGTATAGCGCTGTGTGTAGAGCGTACACAGCAGTATCGGAGACAGGAGCTACGCCAGCGGTGACTGACACCCAGACGCAGAAGGCAGATAATGGCGTGCTGACGGGCAGAGACCCATTTTTTTAATGCAGGGACATGTGACATGGACATCCTATCACACATGCCGTTGCTTCTCTGGCTAAAAGTCCACTTAGCTGTGTGTGTGTCTGGGATTGGCTGACATACTGGCCCGCCCCACTACACTCGCTCGCTTAGGGAAGGAAGACAAGGGAAAAAAAAATGGCGATCGCCATTATCCCATTGATCTGAACGCGCTGTTCCCGCACACTATACGCTGAAATTTCATAATAGTGTGAGTCACAGAGTGACTTACACTATTACAGCGGAAAGCCAGCTACTAATTAGCTTGGCTTTTTGCCGCTAGAACCATTCTCGAACGTAACTAGAACTATCGAGCTTTAGCAAAAAGATCGAGTTCTAGTTCGATCTAGAACAGCCCCCAAAATCACTCGAACCGCGAACTGGAGAACCACGAACCGCGCTCAACTCTAGTCCTATATTTATTGGCCCTTATGGGATTCTAGAGGTTGTCAATCCGGTTGCTTTAGAATGAAGCTCCCTCAGTCTCTTCGCGCCCCTAAGGGGGGCTTTACACGTTGCAACATCGCTTCCGAAATATCGTCGGGGGTCACATCATTAGTGATGCACATCCGGCGCTGGTAGCGACATCGCAACGTGTAAATCTTAGGCGTGACGATAAACGATCGCAAAAGCGTTGAAAATCGGTGATCTTTGTAGCATCATTCATTTCCATAATGTCGGGTTGACTGCAGGTACGATGTTTGTTGTTTCTGCGGCAGCACACATCGCTGTGTGTAAACCCGCAGGAGCGACAAAAATCTCCTTACCTGCGTTCCGACGGCAATGCGGAAGGGAGAAGGTGGGCGGGATGTTATGTCCTGCTCATCTCCTCCCCTCTGCTTCTATTGGCCGACCGATTAGTGACGTCTCGGTGATGTTGCTGTGATGCCGAACACACCTCCCCCTTGAAGGAGGGATAGTTCGGCAGTCACAGCGACGTTGCCAACCAGGTATGTGCGTGTGAAGCTGCCGTAGCGATAATGTTTGCTACGGCAGAAATCACCACATATCACATGTGCGACGGGGGCGGGTACTATTGCGCTCGGCATCGCTAGCCGATGCTTGCGATGTTGCAACGTGTAAAGTACCCCTAATAATTTTCACAGATCCCTGTTAAAACAATTTATCCCTGCAGTGTTGTCTCCATCTTCCCTGCCTCCTCCTGTTTCCGTTGATGAGGATTTAGAGTACAAAGTGCAGAGAACTTTGGATTCTTGGAAGTTCCAGAATCCCCTCCAATATCTGGTTCGTTGGAAAGTATACGGACCCAAGCAAAGATTCTGCGTTCTGACTCATTCTGTGAAAGCTGATTGTTTGGTCATGGCCTTCTCTCATGGCTTTCCTGGTAAACCTGAAGAGCCGGTGCCCTCCTTAGAAGAGGGGGTACTGTCACAATTCCACTGCTCAGTACATCTTTGACACAATGAGTGATTGTTTGCCGTTCTATCGAATTAGGGTGTACTGAGCTGTCAGTTTCGTGAGTGACAGTTCAGTCTTCTAAAGCTGGTTTTCTTCACGTGTTCCATGATCTCTGTGATTGCCCAGATACTTAGCTGAGCAGTTAATCTCAGCACACTGTCAGTCATTGCATTCTGCTCTGTGGTGCTTGTTGGTCTAATTTATTTGCCCTCTGTGTTCTGATCTATTGCTGCCAGGTCTTGGACCTCATCTGAACGTCTGTTTGCCTTGTCCATTTGCTCTGATCCGTTATCCTCCAGGTATTCTGACTCCAGACCGTGACCTGACTACCCCTCTGTTTATCCCCTTGATCTTTGATGGGATCTCCTTGTATCTGACCCCGGAAATTTGAATACCGTGCCTCATAACTTTGTCTGTGACATATTAGTGACTAACGTCACAATTTTCATTAGGCTTTTTTAGTTTTAAAATGTGTTTTTATTACATTTTAGAGCACTGTGGGCATGAGATTTTCTAGAAATTCTGTTTAGTTTGCAGTAACTGTAAAGGCTTATTTACACGTATTTTCCCCTCAGAAAAAACACAGCATTTTACTGTACTAGCAAAGTGAATGGGATTTCTGAAATCTCATGTATTCAGTTGCAGTAGTCGTGGGCGATTTCGGTTTGCCAGGACCAGATGACAACTCAGGGGGCCACCATTCCTTTTTAAACAACAACTCTTTACACAGCAGTTCTTAGAACCTGTCAGGAGCAATATGCACCCAGAAGCATGAGAACTCTACTGTTGTAATGAACTGAGTTGCGCTGGGATTCACAGGACCAGTAGGAATGGAGGCAATGCAGTGGCAACTGAGACTGTGCTTGAAATGCTTCTGTACACATGGAACAACTTAGAAGTTTTGTACCTGTGGTGCACCAGAGGCTCTGGTCGCCACAGGGTACTGCACCTCAATTACGGTGCGGTATCAATCTCAGGTAAGGAGGGGGTTAATCACCGGTGTTCCACATTCACACTCTACATACAGCTTAGGAGCCTTCACACAGGGTGGCATTGTTGAGGGTAGGCAGGGGGGTGACCATAACGATACATGGGACTTCCCCAGTCACTGAAGCCAGCCACCTGGGGGGTGGGTTCCATTGGGGGTAGAAGGAGGCGCAAACACTCAGATCCGTCAGGGCCATAGTTCTGACAAGACATCTCTAGAACTCTTGAAATTAAAGTAGGCCCGGGGCTTGGAGCAGAGCTCAGCCAGGGTACCTAACTGCAGAGGGGGACATACTAGAAATAGGGCATTCTCTCTCTCTTCCTCTCTCCAAACACCGGTGGTGGCCCCTTTACTTGCCTGGGATTGATTAGAGCCCACGACGGCAGAGACCAGTACCTGCGTGCAGCTTTTAACAAGTGAGTAAAAGAACCTGGAACCGCAGTTGTTGACTCAGACTCTGATTAGCAACGCCGTCGTCCTGTGCTCCGGTTCCTCCAAGGGACTACAAACCCCCACCATCTACCTGGGGCCCGCTCCGCCTGTGGGGAGCGACACCATCCCGGCTGCCGTAACACCCGCCCTGGTGAGGAATTTTGCAGCGGCGGCTACTCCCTGGCCGCATACCACAGGTGGTGTCATGATAAATTTTCCCCAATCACCCTGCATGCCTCGGGGCAGCGGCTTCGGGCAAGGCCACCCATGACATCGCCTGACTCGAGCGGCAACTGCCCGGCAACGTGTAGGTTAACCACCTGCCCCGTGGGGTGCTTCATACCGGCTATTCTATGTGTGAAGTTGTTGCTTAAAGGGAACCTGTCAGGTGCAATATGCACCCAGAAATATAAGAAGTCCTGGGTGCATATTGCTAATCCCTGCCTAACTGTCCCTGTATACACTAGTATAGATAAAGAGATTTTTAGAAAAAGTATTTCTAAACATCCTTTATGACATGCTAATGAGAGCAGGGACTAGTCGGAAGGGCGTTAGCTCCTGTGCTTATTCCACCCTCTTAGCATGTTAGCTCGCCCACAGGGGCGTACTAATATGCTATTCAATGCCAATTGCCTAGCGTCATCGGTGGTGACGCGCGTACCTGTGTCTGTTGTCACCACATCAGACGACAGGCAGTGCGCATGATCAGAAGTCCCCAGTGTGAAGCCCCGTTACCTTCAGGTCGCCTCAGGTTCTTCAGGGACTTCACGTGTTGGGAATCTTCTGGCCACAGGTTAGTCAGGTTAACTTCAATGGGAATCGTGACGCCACTCTCGGTAATTGCGGTCAGGTGGTGACCGCCACTGCAGTTTACAGAACATCTGGGGCTGATGATAAATGCAGTCTGATATTATGGCCTCCCGAGAGTGAGGCTGGCTCCAGGGGCTCAGTGTAAGTGTGTAGTACCACAGGTCGCAGAAAAACTCACACACAGGCAGCAATGTCTTTCAGGGTTTTTACTCACATTTCGTTGGTAGTTGTGAGACAACCCGGGTGATGCTATGATGAACTAGGTGGAACCAGGTATCCTTCAGGCTGATCCAGGGGTGACTGCTGACTCGCCTTCTTAGCCCTTCTTGTTTGGGGTGACTCCTTACTTGTAGTACTGCGGGAATCACCCAGGGAAGTTGCAACTGCCGTTCTCCCCTTTCTGGCTGTTTGCTGACAGCGTGAACCAAGTAATGCTGGCTGCTTGCCTTCTTTTACTTATGGGCCCCCTCATTGCTGTTGCAGGTTTAACAGGCTGAGTAAATGGGTTCCTGCTCTAGGGACCTGTATCCCCATGCGGGCCTGGTCTACCGGTAGTCTCCTTACCTAGCCACCTCTTCACTAGGTGGATTTCAGGCAGCACCTCTGGGTAGCCGCTCTCCCCCGCCAACAGCCACGACACGTGCAGGGTCTGACTAGTGACTCTGCACACGTCCTCCTTCTGCGACTGCACACTGCGCTTCCTCACTTCAGACTGGTTCACTACTGCCTCCCCACTGTGCCTGCCACTGCAGCCTAGCAACCAGCTTCTCCACCCCACCACTAGCTGAGATGTGGAGGCCATGCCCCCTCCTGGGACTGCCCAGGGGTCCCCTCTATGGTGTGTATGAACTAGCCACTATGTGTCTGTGTGTCCACACCCTAATCAACCACCAGGATTACCTGTTTGTACCGATCCAGCATGGGTGCAGTACTCAGTGGTGCCTGACTATGAAGCCAGGTGTGCACGTACCGGCTTCAGACAGTTCTATTGCGCATGACCGCAAGTGCTGAAGGATCTTTAGAAATACTGTTTCTAAAGATGTTTTTATTTGTGCTACTTGATACTGGGACAGTTATGCAGGGATTAGCAATATGCACCCAGAACTGCTCGTAGTTCTGGGTGCATATTGCACCTGACAGGTTCCCTTTAAGCAACAACTTCACACATGGAATAGTGGGTAAATAACCTCCAAATTGTTCCATTTGTACACAAGAGTTTGAAGCACAGTCTCAGTTGCCACTGCATTGCCTCCATTCCTACTGGTCTTGTGAATCCCAGTGTAACTCAGTCCACCAGAACAGTAGAGTTTGGCCAGAATCACACTTGCTAGTGCCTCGCGTGTAACTCGCGCGAGTCTCTCATAGTAGAACCCGGCTTGGCCGCACACTATGCATACAGGAGCGTCTGAGCTGCATAGAGATACATGCAACCGACCCGCTCCTGTCAGGGGAGTGTGCGGCCAAGCCTGGTTCTGCCATGAGAGAATCGCGCGAGTTACAAGCGAGGCACTAGCAAGTGTGATTCTGGCCTTTATGACAGTCACTTCCCTTTCAATGGCTCCACGTCTCTTCTTGTAGAGGGAGGGTAAGGAACTTTTGCCAGTATGGCGGAGCATAGTCTAGGCTCTTCCGACATTTGGGGGGATTCCACCAGTGTAAACTGACTAGAGTCACGCGCCAGTAGGGACTATCCTGTTACCTTGATTGGTAAAGACCTGGCAACTAGAGTCCTGTCCTCCCACTCTGTCTGGGGCCGCTCTGATCAAGGGTCGATCTCTAGCCTCACTGTTGTTCCTGCTCAATTACCCAGCTAACACTCGAGTCGAGGATCACGCTATCTCCATTCTGGTCTCCTTACTCCATTCACCACAAGTCACACACTGCATAGGGCCTTGACAGCCTACAAGCCTAATGTGGCGCCCTGGACAAGCCAGGTCGTCACAGGTACTGCAACAACACACCCCACACCCCGAGATAGGCACATCAGTCACACACAAATCCTTGTTGCCTCCCTCCAGGGGTTGATGTCCACACCAGGTGGGATGGAGCCAGGCGGTTGGCCCCACCCACTGAGGAGTTCACAGTCCTGGAGGCGGGAAAGGAAGTCAGAGTGTAGTTAAGGAGAGTGAAGGAGCAGGAGTGAAGTGGCAAGTGAGGAGCAAACTGACCGTGTCCGGGTACGTGGCCCGAGCACCGAGAGCAAGGTTGGCAGATGGTGGTGGCCATCTGCAGGAGAGGCCGATCGACGCGGAACCGTAGGACCGGGGATGGGCGGTGGCCCGCCGGTACCGAACCGGGGAGCGAAGAGAAGCCAGCACAAACCGGCAGGGCCTGCGGACCCCGACCAGGCTTGGAGTCGCCGTTAAACAGGTCAAATCCATTAGCGACCGGAACCTCCGGTGTTTCCTAGCAGCAAAGACCCGACTGAAGGCAACCGTCCAAACTGAGAAAGGGAAATACAGCTACCACAGTTAGAATTCCCAGGGCCAGAGCCTGCGGGCAAAAGGGGCTCCTCTGGTCCATATCCAAGCTGGGGAGCGGGTTACCGGTGGGAAGCCATCGGGACCGAAGATACACAACAAGTGCAGGGAAAGGCAGCCACCACCAACCTACCGGGAGTAACCACAGCAGCCGGCTGCGGGAGCCGTCCATCCAGCCGTGTGTTTTACCGGAGACTCTGTATCCATCATTGGCTGAGTGAGTACCACCGTGCCGTCCGGCACCGCGCTGCCCCTGCGACCCTGCATCTCAACAACCCGGCCTCCCCCGTCACCTCACCAGGCCCCGGGACCACCAAATCCCCCTTCCCACGGAGGGGAAAGAAACATCTCGGCTGCTCCCTGTCATCGCTCCCGGGATCCTCGTCCAGAGCAGCGGTGATGCTCCAACCTCACCACAAACCGTGGGTGGCATCACGGACCAACTCCCCAAACCCAAAAATCACCCCTTTTCACTCACGGGCGAGGAGCGCCGCTCGAGTCCCCGGATCCGGCCCACCGCTTGAGCCACCGAGCAGCCAGCAGCAGGCAGCAGCAGCGCCGGACCCGAGCGTTAGCGAGAGCGCAGCGGCGGCCGCCTCCTCCCCGCCCACGACATAACTTGGCGTCACGAACAGGATCTTACCGTTCTGCCGGCTGGCAGAAGTGCGCCTTGTGTCCCGCCGGTGGTGTCCGGCCGAAAAATTTCAGAAGCCGCCATCTTGGGCGCGAAGATTTTCCCGCTCGAGCGTCTTCTCGAGCAGTGGAGGCGCGAAAGCCGAAGCTCCGCCCCTGAAGAGGAGGTGCTGAGAAAAGACCAAGGGGAGCGGAAACAAGATGTCTGCGCCTGACGGAGAGAAGATGTCCGTGTCTGGCAGAGGAGCGCTGGCCACAGGAGTGGCAGTGCTTAGCGGCCACATGTAATTAGCGCCGCAGAAGTGCAGGGACGCCAGGACTCTGCCAGAACACATTCCTGGACCCAGCAGCAAGACGTGCCAGGAGCTCCAGGCCACGGTCCACTCCATGATGGCGGAGTGGACGTCGGAGAAGAAGGGCCTGGCTGCAACCGTGTGGGCATGCGAAGTGGAGGTGGTTTCCGCGGAGCCGGTAAGCGACCCACGCCCCTATGTCCCTGAGGGAATGGCCGCTGCGTCTGAGGGGCCCGGCTAGCTGCCATCCACTACGCCACCTCTCTTACTGCCCATGCCCGCGGCCACCGCCCCGACCGACCCGTTACCACTGTCACCGGTAGCGGAGCCCGTAGCGTCTGTGGGAGAGGGCCCAGACCTGCAGCCGCCATGCCTTACCTTTACCACCGCCCTGGCACCCGTCCTGGCTTCCATCCTGGCCGCGACGGAGATGACGACGGCTCCGGCAGTCCGCCCGGCCGTAACAGAGGCGATTTTCGACCCGACGCCAGCACCGCAAGCCACGCTGACCGCTTCCAGACACCCGGCCTCGGATGAGGCACCGCAGGGACGTAGCTGCCAAGCGGCAGAGCAGGCCACGTCACAGCGGGGCCCCTCACTACGGGAGGTGCCGGTCGTAGCCGGCACAGAGGGACTCCGGCTGGGCCCTTCCCCCCCATAGCTGCTGACCAGGAGCGGCAGCCATGGCAGCTGTGCCCTAAGACTGCTGCTTGGAGAAAAAGGATGCGGCAGCGGCCCCTCCGTTGCACAGTTGTCCCCGTTGGGACCACCAGTACTGTTGTTAAGTAGATGAATGAAAGTAATCAACCGAGAAGTTCACCAGATTGTCAACAGTGATTGAACCGGCCGTTGCCGGCAAGTTGTCCCCGTAGGGACCCTTTGCACCGTGCGTAAGGAACCACTTACGGACATGCCCGAGAACTTGCAGGGCAACCACAAACTAGTGGAAATGTAAATATTTGGCATAATTCCGTTGCCGCCTCCAGAGAGGCAGATTGGAGGGAGGGCCCGCAGCAGGGGTTACCCGTGTACGTGGGTCCCCTGAAAAGACCGTAGGGTGCGAAACACCGTACCCGTACCTGCTCGTGCAGCCTGGATATGGACTGGGGTCAAGGGGTGCTGCCCACTTCTTGGGGGCAGCATCAGGGCCAGGTTGTTTGGGCGGGAGAGAGCGGAAGCCGTATGTTTTAATAAAAATGACTACCGTTAGTAATGTTTAAGTGCTGTGCCTCCCGTTGAGGGAAGATACATAAAAATGCTTTGTTTAAATGTTTTCTTCCTTTTTCTACAATTTTACAAAAATAAAACGGGTGATGGACGGGCAGCCCGCGGATGGTCTGCACAGGTACTGCAACAACACACCCCACACTCCGAGATAGGCACATCAGTCACACACAAATCCTTGTTGCCTCCCTCCAGGGGTTGATGTCCACACCAGGTGGGGTGGAGCCAGGCGGTTGGCCCCACCCACTGAGGAGTTCACAGTCCTGGAGGCGGGAAAGGAAGTCAGAGTGTAGTTAGGGAGAGTGAAGGAGCAGGAGTGAAGTGGCAAGTGAGGAGCAAACTGACCGTGTCCGGGTACGTGGCCCGGGCACCGAGAGCAAGGTTGGCAGATGGTGGTGGCCGTCTGCAGGAGAGGCCGATCGACGCGGAACCGTAGGACCGGGGACGGGCGGTGGCCCGCCGGTACCGAACCAGGGAGCGAAGAGAAGCCAGCACAAACCGGCAGGGCCTGCGGACCCCGACCAGGCTTGGAGTCGCCGTTAAACAGGTCAAATCCGTTAGCGACCGGAACCTCCGGGGTTTCCTAGCAGCAAAGACCCGACTGAAGGCAACCGTCCAAACCGAGAAAGGGAAATACAGCTACCGCCACAGTTAGAATTCCCAGGGCCAGAGCCTGCAGGCAAAAGGGGCTCCTCTGGCCCATATCCAAGCTGGGGAGCGGGTTACCGGTGGGAAGCCATCGGGACCGAAGATACACAACAGGTGCAGGGAAAGGCAGCCACCACCAACCTACCGGGAGTAACCACAGCAGCCGGCTGCGGGACCCGTCCATCCAGCCGTTTGTTTTACCGGAGACTCTGTATCCATCATTGGCTGAGTGAGTACCACCGTGCCGTCCGGCACCGCGCTGCCCCCGCGACCCTGCACCTCACCAACCAGGCCTCCCCCGTCACCTCACTGGGCCCCGGGACCACCAAATCCCCCTACCCAGGGAGGGGAAAGAAACATCTCCCTGTCATCACTCCCGGGATCCCCGTCCAGAGCAGCGGTGGTGCCCCAACCTCACCACAAACCGTGGGTGGCGTCACGGACCAACTCCCCAAACGCAAAAATCACCCCTTTTCACTCACGGGCGAGGAGCGCCGCTCGAGTCCCCGGATCCGGCCCACCGCTCGAGCCACCGAGCAGCCAGCAGCAGGCAGCAGCAGCGTCGGACCCAAGCGTTAGCGAGAGCGCAGCGGTGGCGGCCTCCTCCCCGCACGCGACACTATATGTCCATCTCTGGGTCTTCACTAGCTTTCTAGAAGGAACTGTTTCTTTCCCTTTCAACTATCACCTCCAGTTGTGGACTAGTCCCAACACTTAACTCCAACTAACCCTACTGTCTGTTGCTGAGCAGAACTCAACCACCCCTTAGCAGAAAAGTGCACATCATATACTGTATATTAATAGTGCTATACATTATACCTTATATAATATTACCAACACTACATATCACAGGATGCACTATACATTACACAGGAACACATTACACATATCACAATATTTGCAAAAAATGTAAGACATTTTTCACATTGTACAATGCGACTGATTTCTAAGGCTATGTGCGCACAGTGCGTTTTTCGTGACGTTTTTCAGGTACGTTTGTGTGCGTTTTTGGGCTCCAAACTGCATGACTTTGTTTCCCCAGCAAAGTCTATGAGTTTTCATTTTTGCTGACCGCACACAGCTTTTTTTTTTTTTTAGCTGTGTTTTTGAGCTGGAAAAAAAAAATGGTCATGTCAATTCTCTTCTGCGTTTTCCACCCATGCAATGCAGCAAAAAAACCGCAGCAAAACGCAGTGATCAAAAACGCAGCCAAAAATGCACCTAAACGCGGTAAAAACGCCTGCGTTTTTACCACTGCGTTTTTGCCGCAGGTGTGTTTTTGTGCGTTTGTTACAGCAAAAAACGCACAAAAACGCAGCATCTAAAAAAAACATTGTGCGCACATAGCGTAAGGCGACATGCCCATGATCCAGACTTGCTACGTCCTGGACACAGTATGTGGGGTCACATGGGCTCTTCATAGGAGTCCACAGTGGTCCGTGCCCATGATCAAGGTTTGAGCAGCCGTGGACTTTCTCTTTTTTCTCCCTGCAGAGAACAAGAGCGTTTCTGTGGCATAAATTGACATACTGTAGCTCGGGAACCTGCACCACTTGACAGATTACGCTGTAGGAAAAACAAGCACAGTGGGGATTGGATTTCTATAAATCACATCCACTGCACTGTAGAATGCAGCGTTTTGGACCCAGCGAAAACACGCCGCGTCCAAAACACTGAACACTGAACGCCGGCACGCAAGCCCTATGGGGACAGGAATGCAACAGCTATTGTCCACTATTCTTAAACATGCACCTGCTACTTATTTTTTCCCTTCAGATTTGAACCTATAGGGTACGGTTCTACTTGTGCATATGCTAATGACCACCTGCTGTGAGCACCAGCTGAGGGTCATGCGACTGTGATGCGATCTTGCGATCGTATCACAAGTGCAGAGAAGAGGGAGGGAGAACTTTCTCCCCATCTCCACACATGCCTGTCTTTGTGTACTTTGCGCTGCAGTTGGATTACATTTGAGTGCAGTGCGATATTTCACATGCTCCCATAGACTTGTATGGGTGTGTATGAGCTGAGACTCGCTGCCATTCCAGTATGCTGCGATTCATTCTGTATGAGAAATCAATTGCGAGATGGACACTGCCCCATAGTTTTGCACTTGGGTGAGATGCTCACCTGTCCCCGCGATGCTGTCCGCGGCGGTACTGTACCCAGCGCTGTCCCCGCGATGCTCCGGCTTCCAGCTCCTCACTGCGGTAAATATTCTATGAGTATAATGAGCGGCGGTCAGAAGCGGGAGGCAAATTAATACCAAAATGCCTTTGTGGTGCTTATTGCACTTTTTTCATTACTTCATTCCTTGCCATTTTAAACCTATTTTTATATATAATAATTTTTGGATTAATACAAATATTTCTATTTTACTACCATTATTGTCCTTGTTGGCTATTTTCTTTTTTGGTTTGTGAGAAGCAGGAGACAGCAGAGCTGAAGAAAACAGAGCTGGATACAGGTAAATATAGAAAATCTTTTTATTTCAAAGACACGTTTTCTCCGGTAACTGTCACGTATGCAAACACAGATGTCACACGTGTGACATATGCGTGACACACGTATGACACATTTATGACCATAACCATGTGTGTGGCTTGTATCTGATTAAACACGGATGTCTGAAACTGGCCAAAGACACTGCGTTTTTTTGCACAGCTAAGTACACAGAGTCAAAAACTCATTGAGGGAACTTAACCTAAAGGTCCACAACTTTAGACCCAGGAGCCATACATGCGGCCTAAGATACTATGCTGCACTGCCCCTTACAAACTGCTGAACTCCACATTCAGTACTCAACATAAAAACATGACAGCATGAATTAGGCTATCTTAATATTAGTAAAGGAGGGATTTTAAATGCCTGACTGTTTCCGTAGCTCACCTAAACTATAAGCACTTCTTTATTTCTGGAGTGCCAATATAAAGTTCCAGGATGTAACCTGAGCTTTTCAGATACTTATGCCAGATTCTGTTGATGACGAGTTTTATTGCAGCTCTTGAGGGTATTAAAATCTGATCACTTTATGAACCTTGGGAATAAAAAGATTGTGCAATGTGGACAATTGGTGCAAACGCTTTTAAAACGTTAAACGGATGTTTATCACAAAGTCAATGATTACATCTATATATCTATATATATAATTGCCTTATTCTGTCTGTCTGTCTGTCTGTCATGCTTCAAAATTGTGTCCTTCCGGTGACATTGTGTCCTTACGGTGACACAAAGCTGATTGGCCGCTGGGCTCGCCATGGCCCCGCCCCCCCACACGGATTGGCCTCTCGCCCCGGCTCTCTGCAGGCCCCGCCCCCCTCACGCAATGCACGCTCGCTCTGGCCCAACTGACACGTAGCTCCGACTCCCAGGTGAGTACACACACACACATCACACTCACTCTCACACAAACCTCACACATCTCATCCACACACTCACAACATCCTGGGATATCGCTTGCATCTACACCGGCTCTGTCAGGATCCCAGCAGCGCCAGACATAACCTTGCGATGCTGGGATCTTGACGGAGCCCGTGAACGCTGGTAACCATTATACACATCGGGTAACTAAGGTCCCTTAGTTACCCGATGTGTATCATAGTTACCAGTGTACACCGGCTCACACTCACTCTCACACACACATCACACATACATCACATCGCATCCACATACTCACAGCATCCGGAGATATCGCTTGCTTCTCGGCCTCTATACTGTGCTGTGAGCTTCCAGGACCTGCCGGAGGATCACATGGCCAGAAGCATGTGGTATCTCCGGATGTTGGGAGTATGAGCGCGTATGTGCAATATCGTCAGTGTGTGTGTGCGTGAGTGTATGCGATCGGGTGTGTGTGAGTGTATGCGATCGGGTGTGTGTGTGTGTGTATGCGATCGGATCTGTGAGTGTCGGCAGAGGAGCACGGCGTGCTGGAGGAGGCTGGGGGGAGAGAGGCTGATCCTGGGGAAGGCTGGGATGGGGAGGCTGATGCTGGAGACAGAGAGGCTGATGCTGGGGACAGAGAGGCTGATGCTGGGATGAGAGAGGCTGATGCTGGGGACAGAGAGGCTGATGCTGGAGACAGAGAGGCTGATGCTGGAGACAGAGAGGCTGATGCTGGGGACAGAGAGGCTGATGCTGGGGACAGGGAGGCTGATGCTGGAGACAGAGAGGCTGATGCTGGGGACAGAGAGGCTGATGCTGGAGACAGAGAGGCTGATGCTGGAGACAGAGAGGCTGATGCTGGGGACAGAGAGGCTGATGCTGGAGACAGAGAGGCTGATGCTGGAGACAGAGAGGCTGATGCTGGGGACAGAGAGGCTGATGCTGGAGACAGAGAGGCTGATGCTGGGGACAGAGAGGCTGATGCTGGGATGAGAGAGGCTGATGCTGGGGACAGAGAGGCTGATGCTGGGGACAGAGAGGCTGATGCTGGGGACAGAGAGGCTGATGCTGGGGACAGAGAGGCTGATGCTGGGGACAGAGAGGCTGATGCTGGGGACAGAGAGGCTGATGCTGGGGACAGAGAGGCTGATGCTGGCGCAGCATGGCGGATGGAGCACATTTGGGAGTGCGCAGCATGGCGGATGGAGCACGTTTGGGAGTGCGCACCATGGCGGATGGAGCACGTTTGGGAGTGCGCACCATGGCGGATGGAGCACGTTTGGGAGTGCGCAGCATGGCGGATGGAGCACGTTTGGGAGTGCGCAGCATGGCGGATGGAGCACGTTTGGGAGTGCGCAGCATGGCGGATGGAGCACGTTTGGGAGTGCGCAGCATGGCGGCTGGAGCACGTTTGGGAGTGCGCAGCATGGCGGATGGAGCACGTTTGGGAGTGCGCAGCATGGCGGATGGACCACGTTTGGGAGTGCGCAGCATGGCGGATGGAGCACGTTTGGGAGTGCGCAGCATGGGAGATGGAGCACGATGGGGAGTGCACAGCATGGCGGATGGAGCACGTTTGGGAGTGCGCAGCATGGGGGATGGAGCACGATGGGGAATGCGCAGCATGGCGGATGGAGCACGTTTGGGAGTGCGCAGCATGGCGAATGGAGCACGTTTGGGAGTGCGCAGCATGGCGAATGGAGCACGTTTGGGAGTGCGCAGGATGGGAGATGGAGCACGATGGGGGGTGCGCAGCATAGGGGATGGAGCACGTTTGGGAGTGCGCAGCATGGCGGATGGAGCACGTTTGGGAGTGCACAGCATGGGGGATGCAGCACGATGGGGAGTGCGGAGTATGGCGGATGGAGCACGTTTGGGAGTGCGCAGCATGGCGGATGGACCACGTTTGGGAGTGCGCAGCATGGCGGATGGAGCACGTTTGAGAGTGCGCAGCATGGGAGATGGAGCACGATGGGGGGTGCGCAGCATAGGGGATGGAGCACGATGGGGAGTGCGCTGCATGGGGGATGGAGCACGATGGGGAGTGCGGAGTATGGCGGATGGAGCACGTTTGGGAGTGCGCAGCATGGCGGGTGGAGCACGTTTGGGAGTGCGCAGCATGGCGGATGGAGCACGTTTGGGAGTGCGCAGCATGGGAGATGGAGCATGATGGGGAGTGCGCAGCATGGCGGATGGAGCACGTTTGGGAGTGCGCAGCATGGGGGATGGTGCACGATGGGGAGTGCGCAGCATGGCGGAAGGAGCACGTTTGGGAGTGCGCAGCATGGCGGATGGAGCATGTTTGGGAGTGCGCAGCATGGCGGATGGAGCACGTTTGGGAGTGCGCAGCATGGCGGATGGACCACGTTTGGGAGTGCGCAGCATGGCGGATGGAGCACGTTTGAGAGTGTGCAGCATGGGAGATGGAGCACGATGGGAAGTGCACACCTCTCCCCAACACACACACACACACGCGCGCGCGCACTGCACAACACACCACACACACACACTGGGAACCACAAACAACTGCCCTACACAGACACCCACACACACAGACAACGCTGCACACACAAATATACGCACATACCGCACAACACACACATTGCACAAAACATACCTCCCCCCAAAACACACCACACACACACAAACCGCGCAACACACATACAACGCTACAGACACACAGCGCTCCACAAACAACGCAACACACAAACAACACCCCTCTCACCCCCCATCACACCCAGACAACATCCAGAACATGTACAGCGCCCTACACAAACACTTGGTAACTACACACAACAACATCTATATATATATATATATAACAAAAATCATACATGAACTACACAATACGTAAATTCTAGAATACCCGATGCGTAGAATCGGGCCACCTTCTAGTTATTTTATAATGGTGTCCACCCAAATACAATGCATGTGAGTCACTGCAATTGCCACCCAACCAAGAGCCACAAAGCAAAATACACACTTCGGTGGGCTGGACCAATGAATGATGAATGATAATAAAGCATCAGATATGCAGTTGTGCCGCAACAATGTGGCGCCCTGGACTAGCCAGGTCTTCACAGATAACACACAAACACCCCCAACCCCATTAGACAGTACCATTAGCCAAACATAAAACCCTTGTTGCCTCCCTCCAGTGTCTGATGTCCACACAAGGTGGGGCGGAGCCAAGCGGTTGGCCCCACCCACCGAGGAGTTCACAGGCCTGGAGGGGGGAAAAAGTTTAGTTTAGTCCAGGAGGTGGAAGTGAGAGGAGTAAACACTTGGGTGTCTGGGTTTGTGGCTCAGGCACTGACAGGAAGGTTGGCAGACGGTGGTGGCCGTCTGCAGGAGTGGTGAAGCAACGCGGAACCGTAGGACCGGGGTTGGGCGTTGGCCCGCCGGTACCGACCGGGGAGCGAAGTGAAGCCAGCACACACAGGCAGGGCCATCGGACCCCGACCAGGCTTGGAGCCGCCGACAATAGTCAAATCCGAGTGTGACCGGAACCCCAGGGGTTTCCTAACAACCAAAGACCTGATAGAAGGCAACCGCCCACACCGTGAGGGTATACAGCTACCGCCTAAGGCTAGAGACCCAAGGGCCAGCGCCTGTGGGCAAACGGGCTCCTCCGGCATCCATACACCGGGGAGCGGACTACCATTGGGGATCCATAGTAGTCAAAAAAGTACATCAAGGTGCAGGGAAAGACAGTCGCCATCACCTGTCCGGGGAGAGACACTGCAGCCGGCTGCGGGACCCGTCCATCCAGCCATTTGGTTTACCGAGGACTTTGTGCATCTTTTACTGAGTGAGTACACCCGTGCCATCCGGCACCGCGCCGCACTGTCCCTGCAACCCTGCACCTCACCAACCCTGCCTCCCCGTCACACCACCGGGCCCCAGGACCACCGACCCCTACCCACGGAGGGGGAAAACAACATCCCAGCTGCTCCCTACCATCGCTCCCAGGATCCCTGTCACCAGCAGCGGTGGTGCCCACCTTCATCACAACCCGTGGGTGACGTCACGGACTAAATTCCCCAAACCAACCACCCCTTTCACTCACGGGCGAGGAGCGCCGCTCGAGTCCCCGGATCCGGCCCACCGCTCGAGCCACCGAGCAGCTGCAGCAGCGCCGGACCCGAGCGTTGGCGAGTGACCAGCAGCGGCGGCGTCCTCCCCACCCGCGACACCAGCAGCGGATCGAACCGCTCGGATCTGGGGGTAGTGTCCGTTCGTGGCTCGAGTGTCTCCGGACCCGGGGGTTAGGGGCCACACTCTAAAGTAAAAGGGGGATATTTACAGGGGAGTTATAGTTCGTGACGCCACCCGTGGTGTGCGGTAACTGGGAGTACCGCCACTGCCGTTGGGAGTACCCGTGGTGATGGAGTGGGGCAGAAAGGTGTCATTGCCCACCACGGGTAGGAGTAATCTGGTTAATGTTATTAAGTGCCGTGAAGGGGATATCACTCAGGTACTGAAGAAAAGGAGAAAATTCCAGCAACTCCAGGAGAAAGTAGATTTTCTTTAAAAGCAGATTCTTTATTGATGATAAAAATATTCCATCCAAGCAAGACAAAAATAAAAAGGCAAGACAGAGGAGCTATTTCCTACGTGTTTCAACCTAAATAGGTCTTAATCATTGAATGCCATGGCATTCCATGATTAAGACCTATTTAGGTTGAAACGCGTAGGAAATAGCTCCTCTGTCTTGCCTTTTTATTTTTGTCTTGCTTGGATGGAATATTTTTATCATCAATAAAGAATCTGCTTTTAAAGAAAATCTACTTTCTCCTGGAGTTGCTGGAATTTTCTCCTTTTCTTCATGTGTTCTCACCCAGGTCAGGGTGTTTCCGTGCACCAGAGGTAAGATTTGGGAGTGAAGAGGGGAGAGCTGAAGTTTCTTCTTTTTTGACATCACTCAGGTACTCACTCAGCCAATAAGCAGATGCTGACAACTGGGTAAACCAAGTCTCTGGGTACCGCTGCCTCTCAAAGGGGAGCTTGTCTGGGTCCCGTCCTCTGCAGTGTTGCTGGTGGTCTGTAATCTGACTCCTGGCACTAAATTTTAAAGTGTCTGTTGTGGTCCGGTAGCTTGGAGCTATCCGGGCCCCGCTCCCCACTGTTGCTAAGTGGAGGAGCCTGCTCTCAGGACTCACGCTTGGGATTTCCGTGGGACGCTTGTTTGGAAAGCCTTATCCCACTTGTTGCGCTAGTACCTCGATTCTGGAGCTAGTGGGAACAATCCATAAAGGCTCCGCTCTCCTCAGGTTAATTGCCGTGTTGCCTGAAGCTTCTCCCCGACCTATGGTCCATGCACCCCGACTGGCGATTAGGCCCAGGCTGCTAACTAGAGATGAGCCACCCCCTAGCATTCGAGTTCGATTCGGTTCATCGAACGGAGGCTCCGTTCGACGAACGTTCGATGAACCAATTCGAACCCCATTGAAAACAATGGGAAGCAAACACAAACACATAAAAACACATTATTCATGTACACATACAGTTAATAAACATTGCCATTACACTTACAGGTCCCCGCGACGTGTCCTGCACTCTGTCTCCCGCCGCTTTTCCTTCCGATAATCGCTGCGTCCTCTAGGTAACCAGCACTGATGATAGGACCTATCGTGACGTCAAAATAGCATGTGACCAGTCACGTGTCTATTATCTCATTGGCTACAGACTGGTCAAATGGCTAGACGTCATGCTAGGTCCTGTCAGTGCATCTCTCCGGTACGCTTGCTCGTTTGAGCATGTCCGTGTACCGGTGAGATACTCTGGCACGTGGTCGGCTTCCCCGTTCCTGCATGTAGGCGCTCTTTACAGAGTCAGCCCACATACAGGGACTAGATGCCACAGCCGGTGAATAGCAACACCAGGAATCACGTGATCGTAGCACCGTTGCTATGATAACCCGCCTATCAGCAGTGACGTCACCACTTACAGCCCGCAGCCTCTGCTCACTCACTGAGTGATTAGACTGCACAGAGCAGCAGCGTTTTCCTCCCATGCAGTGCTGTCTGATGTTGCAGAGCTGCATGAGTTGAAGGAGAAAGAAGACAGAAGACCATGATCGTGGAGGGATGAGAGGGAGTAATAAATATGGAGTCTCAAATGTGTCTGTGTATTTATTTCTATTAAAGTATTTTTTCTCTGTGTGGTGTCTTTTTTTAACCCTTTATTGGAGATTCTTAATGGCTGGGTCAAACTTGCCTGACATTAAGAATCTCTGGCTTAATACTAGCTAGTAAAACAAAGCTAGTATTAACTCATTATTACCCAGCAAGCCAACCGATCTTCAGGGCTGCTGGAAGAGTTCGATACAGCGCCAGATGATGGCGTTTCTATGTAAGCGCCATTTTCTGGGGCGGCTGCGGACTGCAATTCACAGCAGATGGGCCCAGAAAGCTCGGACCAACCTGTGCTGAGGATTCCAATCCCTAGCTGCCTAGTTGTACCTGGCTGGACACAAAACTGGGGCGAGGCCCATGTCGTTTTTTTTTTTTAAATTATTTCATGAAATTCATGAAATAATTAAAAAAAAAGGGCTTCTCTATATTTTTAGTTCCCAGCCGGGTACAAATAGGCAGCTGGGGCTTGGGGGCAGCTGTACCTGCCTTCTGTACCTGGCTAGCATACAAAAATATGGCGAAGCTCACGTCATTTTTTTTTTTTTTTGTTTTTTGGCAAAAAAAATAAAAAATGCTTCCCTGGATTTTCCATTGCCAGTGAAGGTAACACCAAGCTGTGGGGGTTAGCAGCCAGTTGCTGCTTATTTAAATAACTAAAAAAAAAATGGGCTTCTCTTTATTTTGATTGCCTGACATCACAGTACTGTAAAAATAAATCATTTAAAAAAATGACGTAGCGCTCCACGGTATTTTTTGTTCTCAGCGCAGATAAAGCAGACAGCTACGGGTTGCCACCTCCATCTGTCTGGCGTTACCTTGGCTGGCAATCAAAATACAGGGAAGCCCATTAATTTTTTTTATTTAAAAAAATATTTAAAAAATAAAAATGCCGTGGGGTCCCCCCATTTTTGATAGCCAGCTAGGGTAAAGCAGACGGCTGTAGCCTGAAAACCACAGCAAGCAGCTTTACCGTGGTTGGTGATCCAATGTGGAGGTCACCCCAGGCTCTTTTTTTATAATTATTTTATAAATAATAATAATTACAAAAAAAAGTAGGGTTCCCCCCAAATTGGATCTGTGGTCTGGTATTCTCATGGTGGGAAGGTCCATAGTTATTGGCCCTTCACAGCCTAAAAATAGCAGGCCGCAGGCGCCCCAGAAGTGGCGCATCCACTACATGCGTCAATCCTGGCGCTTCACCCCAGCTCATCCTGTGCCCTGGTGCAGTGGCAAATGGGGTAATAAATGGGGTTGATACTAGCTGTAAGGTCACCTGACATCAAGCCCAGCAGTTTGTGATGTCATGACGTCTATCAGATACCCGACATCACAAACTGTCAGTACTAACAAAAAAAATAGACAAAAAAATGTATTTAAAAAAACACTCCCCAAAACATTCCCCCTTTCACCAATTTATTGTAAGGAAAAAAAATAAGAGGGTCCCACGACGACTCTGAACCGTCTAGAATATGGGGGGACACTGTCAGGGAATGTATCCCCCATTTTCTAGGAGTGCAGACCCTCCATGTGAGGAGTGTGGGTGCAATGAATCTGCACCCACTCTCCCCGGGTCCACAGCAGCAGAGTCCATGTCGTAACTGTTGCTACCAAAGCTGCAATGCTCTGCTCATGAGGTAAGGGCATGCCTAATCAGGAAAACTATTCTACATTTCCAAATATTGGTAATTGCTGATATTATTGCTATTCCACCTACTATATATTGCTGATAGGATTTTGGAGATGGAATACCCCTTTAAGTCCAGTTATTCTGCTGAATGAATACTAAACAACAGAGCTCGCTATTTAGACATGTTATTTTGCTGCGTATGATGGACTCTCATGTTTGGTATTCGTTCAGCAGGGCAACAGAAATATCAAATACCTCCATTTGGAAATGTAGTATAGCTCTCCTGATCAACTATGTTCCTTACCTCATGAGCAGGGCATTGCAGTAGCTTACAGATGCATGGTTACCGCCACTCACTGTGTCTGAACACAGGAAGCTGAGCTGACAGCCGCTCTGTGCATGCGGCAGCGTCTATTGTGAAGGAGGGGGCCGCGGGGGATTAACGCTGCACAGGTATCGTGGGACACCGGGGAACACCGGTGGAGTTATAGGGGGTGACCTGGCAGGGCCTCGGGAGGAGTTATCTGTCGCATGTGTCATGGCACATGCGACAGAAATCAGAGGAATAGGGTGAATGCAGCCAGCATGCTGCTATGCGCGCGGCCATCTTGGATTTCCGGGATGGGGTCGGTGGGGGCACTTTGGCGACACCGGGGGGCCGGAGGGGACCGGGGAGGAGATTTATCTCCCATCTGACATGTTTGTTCATGCCAGATGGGAGATAAATAATTTCCTACCGGCGCTGTCATTTACTGTAACGTGATCATCGGTGTATACCGGTGATCACGTGAGCGGGGACCGGAAAAAACGGCCTGAATCATGTTCTCCAGGGTCTCAGCTACCCCCTGAAACCCCGGAGATTTTGTGACTCTGGGGGGCCCTATTTACTTATTTCTGCCTGCTGTTTATAAACGACAGATCAGAATAAGGCTACATTCACAAGACCGATCCGTTTTTGCGGTTCGCAAAAAACGGTCCGTTTTTTTCACGGATGCATCCGTGTGGCATCCGTTTCTGTTCCGTTCCGTATACGGTCCGTATGTCATCCATGTGCCTTCCGTTTTTTTGCGTACCGCAAAAAACTGAAGGAGGGAAAATACATAAATTTACCCAGGATCCATAGCTTCAACCTACATGAGGCGGTCACATGTTCACTCCAGTGCCATTTTCTACTGCTTTTCACAGCGTAGAGCGCTCTGGTGATTTTCCTGTGTTTGTACACTTCATATCAGTCTTTTCTGTCATTATAATAGCAGAAAGACACATACTGTAATGTCCCACTCTCCTGCATTTTGTAATTTTGCACCCTTTGGTGCCTTTTATGTGGCACTAAGGGGTGCTTAGCCTTGTATGTAGCCAAAAAAAAAATAATTGTAAAAAAAAAATGACGTGGGGTTCCCTCTATTTTTGATAGCCCGCTAGGGTAAAGCAGACGGCTGAAGCCTGCAGACCACAGCTGGCAGCTTCACCTTGGCTGGTAATCCAAAACTGAGGGCACCCCATGCTGTTATTTTAAATTAAATAAATAATTTAAAAAAAAACACGTGGGGGTCCCCCCAAAATTGGATCACCAGCCAAGGTAAAGCGGACAGCTGGAGTCTGATATTCTCAGACTAGGGAGGTCCATGATTATTGGACTCTCCCCAGCCTAAAAATAGTAGGCTGCAGTCGCCCCAGAAGTGGCGCATCCATTAGATGCGCCAATCTTGGTGCTTCTCTCCAGCTCATCCCGTTTCCCTGGTGCGGTGGCAAACGGGGTAATATATGGGGTTAATACCAGATGTGTAATGTCACCTGGCATCAAGCCCTGGAGTTCGTGATGTCAGGCGTCTATCAGATACCCGACATCACCAACCCAGTCAGTAATAAAAAAAAAAAATAGACGACAAACACATTTTTATTTGGAAAAACACTCCTCAACACATTCCCTCTTTCTCCAATTTATTAGAAAGAAAAACAAATCTAGGTCTGGTGTAATCCAAAGGGGTCCCACGATGATCCATACCATAGTCAATGTCCCAGTCAATGAAGAACAGAATGTTCCATATTGGCTGGGAGAGTAGTGCAGTGACCTGAGCTAACATCAATAGGTCAGCCCAGGTCACTGCAGGGTATGACAAGCGCTGCTGTCAGGAGGTTAGCGAGGTACATTACCTGCGGTGATCGATGTACTCCTGACATCAGCGCTGTCACTGAGTTCAATGACCGCCGCCTTCACAAACCAAGTATTGCGGGAGCCTGTGACATCACCACTAGTGACAGTCTCAGGTCGGCAGTGAGAGGAGATGTGACAAGAGGTGGCCATGGAAGACAGTGACAGAGCTGATGTCAGGAGGGCAGGACTTCATCACCGCAGGTAATGAACTTTAATAACCTCCTGACGGGAGCACTTGTCATCCCCGAGGCTGCTGTCACTGCAATGTGGGCAGCTGCAGACACCGTACAGTGAGGGCAGCTGCGGACACTGCTGAGCAGGCAGCCGTGGGGCTGGAGCTGGAGCGGGACACAGACTGCAGCGGCATCCGACGGAAGTCACACGGAAGTGCTTCTGTGTGGCTTTCGGGGATTTTTGCACACGTAGCCAGGGTACACATCGGGTTACTAAGCAAAGCGCTTTGCTTGGATACCCGATATTTACCCTGGTTACCAGCTTACCGCAGGCTGCCAGCGATGGCTCCCTGCACACGTAGCTGTGAAAAGCCACGGTTTTGGTGATCGAACCGTTCTCAAACGTAACTCGAACTTCAGAACTTTTAGCAAATCGTTCGAGTTCGTCGAATGACTTGAACACCCCCCAAAATCACTCGAACATGAAATTGGCGAACCTCGAACATCGCTCATCTCTACTGCTAACCGTCCACTCGATCAGTCCTGGCACCTAGCCTCAATCTCCTGCGACCGGGGGTCCGACTCCTTTAGGTCCAAACCACCGCCTGCGACCTAGGATTCTCCTCTTCTGAGAGCTCTAACTCCCAGCTCCCTCTCACTTCGCTCTTCTGGAGCCAACAACTCACTGGGGAGCTTCTTCTCCAGGATCCTCTCTCACTGGGAGCTACTTCTGTTCTGCCTGTCAGCTCTGCTCTCCACTTCCTCCCTCGCTGACTTTTCCCCTCCCACCACTCTGTCTGACCCCTAGGTGAACTGCCCTATTCTGCTTAAGCAGCCCACTGGTGTGCCTGACATGTGTGGTGCAAGGTGTCACTAGGATTTGTGAATGCTGATAGAAGCAACACTGCAGGATAGAGACCCAGAACCATGGGGGGGTTGAATACTGCACGGGAAGGGCAGTTTGTGCAGTACCCTGTGACGATCTAAACAGTCCAGGGGCGTCACACACGATCGTGGAATAATTCCACCTTCAGCAGCAAGGAGTAATTATTCCAGAATAGTGTGTGCCGCTGCAGAATCTATCTAGTATATTGGTACACCATAGAACTGCATATTTGATGCTTTATTATCATTCATCTTTGGTTAAGGGCCTCCTGATAAACCATGTATGTGGGTAAAAACACGTCAAGGCGAAATGACAAAGTTTACCATCCACAAGCTACGGCGGATATACTACACAGAGGACTGATTTAATGAACACTTCATCAGCAGTATTTTATATCTGCCCACGTCTAGTGGAATGTGCTTTTGTGAAGAACTAATCTTAATCAATTCAAGCTAAGTACTGATGGAAGGATTGTATATATATCTTACTCAGTGTAAATACATTTATCTATAACAAGCCATAAGCTTTGTGCATATTTGCTTATATAGACCTTGGTTATTCTCTCCATCTTGCTCGGGTATCCAGGGGCAGATGAAGGGTAAATATATAACTGTATATGGTCTATCCTGAGGTCATATCTATATATATGAATATCTTATTCTGAGAAGAGCACCTGAACAGTGTGTTCATATGTGTGTTTTTTGGCACCTTTTTTCTGCTAATTGTAATAAAATTGTTAATTGGGAATACTGTTGCATTATTTTGATATTAGGATATTCCCTTTGACTGTATGTCAAATTTAGAGTTGTAATACTGTATATACGTGTAGCCTTGCCTACCCTGTTTCCCCGAAAATAAGACTGTCTTATATTTTTTTTTGCCCTAAAAAAAGCGCTAGGTCTTATTTTCAGGGGATGTCTTATTCTCGAGAAGACATGGTTGGGGGTAAGGTTACCCCCCACAAAAAGCAGACCCCCCCCCTTCCCAGGATTGTAATACTTACCAGACCTGGGCGTCTGTATGGCTCCCAGATCCTCCTGTGATCTCCCAGCAGGTACGCTGCACGACTCCCCTGTGTCTGGCCGACATCAGATCACACACACACACACACACACACACACACCACATCAGTTCTCTCTATGATCTCCCTGCAGCTGTGTTCCCCTGCGTCTGGCTGACATCAGATCACACACACATACATACACACACACACACACACACACATACACACACACACACACACCACACAAACCCCACTTCTCCCTGTGCCCTCCGGTGGGCGGTCCCAGCAGCTGTGCTGCACGTCATGCTCCTCTGCCTCCTGCTGACACTCACAGATCCGATCGCATACATCACTCACAGTCACACACACACACACACTATCGCACATACGCGCTCACACACTCACAAGATCCGGAGACACCATATGATTCCAGCCATGTGATCTTCGGCAGGTTATGGAAGGTCACTGCACGCACAGTATCGCCGCCGAGAAGCAAGCGATATCACCGGATGTTGTGAGTGTGTGGATGCGATCTGTAGTATGTGTGTGTGTGTGTGTGATAGTTATCTGATATGTGTGTGTGTGTGTTTGTGTGTGTTCCGCCGCAGGACCTTGATGCGCTCACCTGCTCCCGGTCGGCGTCTGGTAAGTATGATCGGGGGTCTTCTTTCTTCTGTCTTCTCTCTTCTGGGGGTGTCCGCTGCCTATAATGAAGTGTACTGCAGTGTCTTTAACTCTTTCACTGCTGCATGACACTTCATTATTGACCGCGGCTAGGTCTTAGTTTAAGGGGATGTGTTATATTAAAGCTTCCCTGAAAACTCCTGGGAGGTCTTATTTTCAGAGGAGGTCTTATTTTCGGGGAAACACGGTAGGATATGTTTTGATATATATTAACTAGAGCTGAGCCACCCCCCCTAGTGTTCGAGTTCGGTTCGGTTCGTCGAACGGCAGCTCAGTTTGGCGAACGTTCGACGAACACCTTCAAACTCCATTGAAAACAATGGCAGGCAAACACAAACACATACAAACACATAGAAAACACCTTCTAAGGTGTCCAAAAGGTGACAAACAACTCACAAGACACCATAAACACATAGAAAGTGACAAGTACATGTACTCATGCTGAAACAAAAGAGCTGGACGAGTAAAAGGAGGTGGAAACACAGATATAGGCATATCATGCCCTTCTAAAATCATGTAAAACACAGCAAGGTGACTCCAACCAGAGTCTCCATTTTTTCCAAAAATTGGGCCACAGACACCACTTAAGTGGCATCAGTTGTCCCCCAGTTACAAACTTGACAGGTTGATTTGCATGAAGCACATTCAAAAATCCACAAGTATTTACTCTCCCCAGGATGACACAGGTGTAGAAAAGCCCTTGCAGATCCATGACTTGTTCGTCTTGATGAATGTTAGTCTGTCCACATTGTCACTCGACAGACGCGTGCGCTTATCTGAAAGCACACCCCCAGTAGCAATGAAGACACGTTCCGAGAGAACGCTGGCTGCGGGACACGACAAGATCTCCAAGGTGTAAGTGGCGAGCTCATGCCATTTTTCAAGATTGGAAGCCCAAAATGAGCAAGGCTCCAGTTGCAGAGTCATGGCATCTATATTCACTTGGAGATACTCCTGTATCATCCTCTCCAGCCGTTGACTATGTGTCAGACTTCTTGTCTCTTGTGGCCTTGCAAAGGATGGTCTAAAAAAATCATGAAACGATTCTATAAAATTGGTGTTACCACCAGATACGGTGTTGCTGGTACGGTTTGACTGATGATGACTCGACAGTCCCATGGTTGGCAAGTTACAACTGTGAGATTCACTCTGTGCACCACCAGTGTTTAGTGGAAAAGCTGAGCTAAGATTGCATAACAGCTTCTGCTGATACTCCTGCATACGTGCGTCCCTTTCTATGGCTGGAATTATTTCCCCAAATTTTGACTTGTACCGGGGATCTAAGAGTGTGGCAACCCAGTAGTCAGCATTACTTCTAATTCGGACAATCCGAGGGTCATTTTGTAGGTAGTGCAGCAAGAAGGTGCTCATGTGTCTTGCGCATCCATGCGGGCCAAGTCCTTGCTGTGTTTCTGTTGGCAAGGTGATAACTGTGCTTCCTTCCTCTGCTCTCTCCCCCCAACCTTGAACAACTGAAATTTGATCAAGGTCTCCCTCATCTGCTGACTCTTCCATGCCCATCGCCAGTTCGTCCTCCATTTCTTCCTGGGCTTCTGCACCTTCCTCAACAGTTTGGGTGCTACCATGCGCCCTTGTTAATCCCTCTCCCCCACCTGCCACCTTGGTGATGCTGAACGTCTGGACGTTGTAGATCTTGGTATCCCTTCCGCATATGAATCCTCCTGTACTTCCTCTTGTCCCACCACCTGACTCCGAATACTGTTTAGAGTGTGCTCCAGCATGTAAATGACTGGAATTGTCATGCTGATAATGGCATTGTCAGCGCTAAACATCTTCGTCGCCATGTCGAAACTGTGCAGAAGGGTGCATAGGTCCTTGATCTGAGACCACTCCATCAGCGTGATCTGCCCCACCTCTGCATCTTGTTGGCCCAGGATATATGTCATAACGTATTGCACCAGGGCTCTGCGGTGCTGCACAGTCGCTGCAACATGTGGAGAGTGGAATTCCAGCGTGTCGACACATCGCATGTCAGGCGGTGAACCGGCAGGTCGAAAGACTTCTGTAGCCATGCAAGTCCGCTGCGCCGTTTGAACGGCAGAAGTGAGCAGAGAGTGACTGTGCATTGTGCAGAAGCCCATCTAGGCTGGGATAGTGGGTTAAAAATTGCTGGACAACAAGGTTCAAGACATGAGCCATACAAGGCACGTGTGTCACCTTTCCCCGGCGAAGAGCCGCACCCAGGTTTGCAGTATTGTCGCATACGGCCTTCCCTGGCTGCAGGTTGAGTGGAGACAACCATTAATGAAACTCGGTCTCCAGAGCTGACCACAACTGGTCAGCTGAGTGACTCTTATTTCCAAGACATTTCAACGTAAAGACCGCCTGATGCCGTTGAGCTCTGCTGCCAGCATAGTAAGGAGGAGTGCGGGATTCCTTGTATGTAGTTGCAACGCAGGTGGCCTGACCAGACAGGCTTTGGGCGGAGGTGGAGGACCCAGACGAGGTGGAAGAGGCAGAAGCAGTTGAGGAACTTCTACATACAGAGGATTAACGCACAACTCGTGTGGACGGCAAGACTTGTACAGCAGACCCTTCTCCATCTCGCACCATAGTTACCCAGTGCCCAGTCAGCGACATGTAACACCCCTGTCCATGCTTACTGGTCCAAGTATCGGTGGTCAAATGCACACTGTCACACACAGAGTTTCTCAAGGAAGCAGTGATGTTGTGTGCGACATGCTGGTGTAGCGCAGGCACACCTTTCTTGGAGAAGTAGTGGCGACTGGGCATCTGGTACTGGGCACTGCGACGGACATAAGGTCTCGAAAATCTGCTCTGTCCATCAGGCGGAAAGGCAGCATTTCGGTAGCCAACAGCTTTCAGAGGGTGAAAGTTAACCTCTTAGCTTTGTCATGGTTAGGAGGAAATGGTCTTTTATTTGTCCACATCTGAGGGACCGAGGGCTGGCTGCTATGCTGAGACAGCGTTGAGTATGGTGTCCCTGGAAAAATGCTGGTCTGAGAGGAAAGTGCAGGCAGAGACATAATGTTGCCTTCATCCAAAGTTGGTGCTCTCGATGTCTGAGAGAGCTCAACACCAGCAGCTGTTTCCACTTCCAAAACAACTGATGACCTGACAATCACACTGCCTGTTGCGGTTAAAGAGGTGGAAGGTATGCATCACAAAGCATGTGTGACTGCTGTCCCCACAGTCATAGAGGATGAAGAGCACACGGATGCACTTGAAGGGTATAGTTGAGCGCGGTTCGTGGTTCGAGGTTCTCCAGTTCTAGGCTCGAGTGATTTTGGGGCCTGTTCTAGATCGAACTAGAACTCGAGCTTTTTGCAAAAGCTCGATAGTTCTACAAAAATGTTCGAGAACGGTTCTAGCAGCAAAAAAACAGCTAATTCCTAGCTTGGTTTCCGCTGTAATAGTGTAAGTCACTCTGTGAATCACACTATTATGACATTTCAGTGTATAGTGTGCGTGAACAGCGCCTTCAGATCACTGCTGTTTCTATAATGGCCTCCTCTAACTGTCGCACAGAGGGTTTTAAAAACAATGCCGACTGTTGTGGGGGAGCCAATCACATGAAAATCTTTGGCTAAACCTCAAAAGAGCAGTGCATGCAAGATGACCCAGAAATCTCACAGAACTGGTAGACTTTTTCAAGAAATAATGGATAAAAATCCCTCAAACAAGAACTGAAAGACTTTTGTAGAGTTGAGCGCGGTTCGTGGTTCGTGGTTCTCCAGTTCTAGGCTCGAGTGATTTTGGGCCATTTTTTTTTTTCCTTGTCTTCCTTCCCTAAGCGCGCGCGTGTAGTGGGGCGGGCCAGCATGTCAGCCAATCCCAGACACACACACAGCTAAGTGGACTTTTAGCCAGAGAAGCAACGGCATGTGTGATAGGATGTCCATGTCACATGTCCCTGCATTATAAAACCGGACATTTTCCTCCAGGACGCCATTATCTCTTCTGCGTCTTGGTGTCAGACATCACTGTCGCAGCTCCGTCCTCCTGAGTCCTATCGCCGATACAGCTGTATGCGCTCCATACACAGCGTTAGACAGCATAGGGATAGCACTTTCTATCAGTCCTTTTAAGGGCTCAAACCGGTAGGGTCAGAGCCATAGGTGACAGGTCCTGAAAACAGAGACAGCGTCTGTGTAGCCAAGGTCAGGGATTTCGTCGCTGCATTTCCCCATTAGGAGGGAATAGAAAGGCAGGCTTCCATTCCTCTACCCAGAGCCCCACAATCCTGGCACTGTACCCTCCTGTCCTCTGCACACTCCAACTCTTTTTAACTAAGCCATTATGCTAGAAAACAGTCAGTGTACCTAGTGGCATCCTAAACGTGGCTATTGGACTTTTGTGTAGTCACAGTAGTGCAAAGATATTTGCAGCACGTCTGCCTGCATTGCACACTCCAACTCTTTTTAACTAAGCCATTATACTAGCAAACAGTCAGTGTACCTAGTGGCATCCTAAACGTGGCTATTGTACTTTTGTCTAGTCACACTATTGCAAAGATATTTGCATCACGTCTGCCTGCATTGCACACTCCAACTCTTTTTAACTAAGCCATTATGCTAGCAAACAGTCAGTGTACCTAGTGGCATCCTAAACGTGGCTATTGGACTTTTGTGTAGTCACAGTAGTGCAAAGATATTTGCAGCATGTCTGCCTGCATTGCACACTCCAACTCTTTTTAACTAAGCCATTATGCTAGCAAACAGTCAGTGTACCTAGTGGCATCCTAAACGTGGCTATTGTACTTTTGTCTATTCACACTATTGTAAAGATATTTGCAGCACGTCTGCCTGCATTGCACACTCAAACTTTTTTTAACTAAGCCATTATACTAGCAAACAGTCAGTGTACCTAGTGGCATCCTAAACGTGGCTATTGTACTTTTGTCTATTCACACTATTGTAAAGATATTTGCAGCACGTCTGCCTGCATTGCACACTCAAACTCTTTTTAACTAAGCCATTATACTAGCAAACAGTCAGTGTACCTAGTGGCATCCTAAACGTGGCTATTGGACTTTTGTCTATTCACACTATTGTAAAGATATTTGCAGCACGTCTGCCTGCATTGCACACTCAAACTCTTTTTAACTAAGCCATTATGCTAGCAAACAGTCAGTGTACCTAGTGGCATCCTAAACGTGGCTATTGTACTTTTGTCTATTCACACTATTCTAAAGATATTTGCAGCACGTCTGCCTGCATTGCACACTCCAACTCTTTTTAACTAAGCCATTATGCTAGCAAACAGTCAGTGTACCTAGTGGCATCCTAAACGTGGCTATTGGACTTTTGTCTAGTCACACTAGTGCAAATCTATGTGCAGCACCTCTGCATGACACCCTCCTGCTCTGTTTTTAATAAGCTATAATGATAGCAAAAAATACTGCCATTTAGTGGCATCATAGAACTGGCTGTTGTATTCCATTAGTGCCCCACTGGTGACAAGCTATTTCTAGCACCTCTACATGACACCCTCATGCACATTTTGCTACGCTAATGTTATAGCAAACTCATGGAATTCATTGCTGCATTTGATAATTCGGAGGGATAGAAAGTCAGGCTTCCTTTAGCTTTTCCTTCTGTTCATAGACAGCATCTCCAAGAGCAATTTCCCCTCCACGTCTAAGTGTGGAGAGGCAGCTAGTGCGCATGCGTGTGCCGATTTACCCCAGCTGCAGCCTAATTACAGTGTTTCGCCTAGTGAGTATGCTCAGCCTGACTGTGCTATTCCTGACGCTAAGTCTTCTTTTCGGGATACAGCGCATGCTCCCACACTAAGTGTGAAAAGCCTCTTTGCACAGGTGCTTGCATTCCGTGCCGGGTCTAAGTCCTGTTTTGTGCCTAGACACCATGCTAAAGCTGATAGTCTTTTTTCAGAGACTGTATTTCATGCTACTGAGCATGCTCAGGCACTTACTGCATCAGAGACTAGGTCCGGTAATGAACTCTTTGGCCCTGCCCCTGATGTGGTTGGGCACATATAGACCACAGGGCATCAGGTGTCCTCCCAAATGGCTTGCAGAGGCCCACCCCTATGACTTGTCACCGCATTATTGATGGTCAGACGATGACTGGTGAGGTGTTTGGGTCATGGCAGCCATGAGGTCATCATTGAAGTTGCGGTTCCAAATAGGACGCTAGTTATGCCACTCATGACGTGTCACTCTACTTTTGTCTCCAGGAGGTGCATTGTGGTTCACCCTGGTTTGGGGCGGACCCAGGTTATAAAAGGGGCTGGAGCCAACAAGGAGGTGCGCAGTCTTCTATTATGCTCCGAAAGAGCACACCTCCATGTGTTGAACCCATTGCGGCTTTAGGCCAGAGGTAGGCAAGGATAGGGTGTCGATGCAGGCCACCACCACAGTTGGTAACGCAGAACGGTTAAGACCAGCTCCTGTCCTACCAGTCCTGCTTGTGCAGCCCAGTGGCATTAACAGGCCTGCTGCTGCTGATGCGCCTGCTGTCCACAGGTGTGCCCCTACGCACACGGTCAGCGTACTCAATGGCCCCTGTGTTGTTAACAGGGAGTTCCTGGGCTGGGTGGGCATGTGGACCCTGTGACGCTAACAGGGCTCACAGTCTCCAGATCCGAATGGCGTCTAACTCGGTTCAGGCTACTATTAGTTTCATAGCCACACAGCTCTGTATCCTCCACCAAACCTTCCAGTTGCCAACCTCTCCTTTTCCAACTGGGAGCACGGTGGACACTGACTGCTGATGGGGATATATACCTTTCTCTTTCTTTTCTTATTAATTTTCGTTATATAGCGGTAACATAGTATATACCACTTTATCCAAATCTGCCAGTCCCACTGTAACAGATGGTGTTTCTTCAGCAAATGTTACTGTTGCTTAACCACCAAATCCACGGACCAAAACTTTTTTCCCCTTTCCAACACACCTGTTCCCCTTTCCACCAGCATCTGTCCTTTTTCAACTCATTTTGGTATATGACCAAAAGTGCAACTCTGCAGGGACACCGTACTCAACGCCATCTCAGCACAGCAGCCAGCCCTCGGTCCCCCAGATGTGGACAAGTAAAAGACCATTTCCTCCTATCCATGACAAAGCGTTGAGATTCACTCTGTGCAGCACTGGTGTTTAGTGGAAAAGTAGATCTAAGATTGCGTACCACATTCTGCAGATACTCCTGTATACGTTCGTCCATTTCTATGGCAGGAATTATTTTGCCAAATTTTGTCTTGTACCGGGGATCTAACAGTGTGGCAACCCAGTATTCTGGATTACTTTGAATTCGTACAATCCGAGGGTCATGTTGTAGGTAGTGCAGCAAGAAGGCGCTCATGTGTCTTGTGCATCTAGGAGGACCAAGTCCTTGGTGTGTTGGTGGCAGAGAGGTGAGAATCGTTCCTCCTTCCTCTGCCCTCTCCCCACAACCTCGCACAACCGAAATGTGAGCAAGCTCTCACTCATCTGCTGAGTCTTCCATGCCCATCGCCAGTTCGTCCTCCATTTCTTCATGGGCTCCTGCACCTTCCTCAACACTTTTTGCTGATACTATGCGCCCTTGTTAATCCCTCTCCCTCACCATGACTGCCGCATAGGTGCCGCTGACCATCTGGACCTCGTAGATCTTGTTATCCCTTCCGCATATGACTCCTCCTGTACTTCCTCCCCTTCCTCTTGTTCCAACACCTGACTCCGAATAATAATTACAGTGTGCTCCATCATGTAGATGACCAGAATTGTCACGCTGAGAATGACATTGCCAGTGCTAAACATCTTCGTCGACATTTGTAAACTGTGTAGCAGGGTGCATAGGTCCTTGATCTGACACCACTCCAGCAGCGTGATCTGCACCACCTCTGGATCAAGTTATCCCAGGCTGACCCAGGGGAAGAAAAGTCCTCTGAGAGCCATGACTTGTTCATCTTAGTTCTTTTAGAAACACAGCGAGGGGACTCCAACCACAGTCTCCCTCGTTTCCACTAACTGGGCCACACACACCCCACTTGACTGGCATCAGTTGACCCCCCTTTTGAAAATGAAAAAGATGCTTTGCATGAAGCACTCTCAAAAATACACGTGCCTTTCCCGTCCCCTGGCTGACCCAGGGGAAGAAAAGTCCTCTGAGAGCCATGACTTGTTCATCTTGGTTCTTTTAGAAACACAGCGAGGGGACTCCAACCACAGTCTCCCTCGTTGCCACTAATTGGGCCACACACACCCCACTTGACTGGCATCAGTTGACCCAATTTTCAAGATGAAAAAGATGCTTTGCATAAAGGACTCTCAAAAATACGCTTACCTTTCCCGTCCCCTGGCTGACCCAGGGGAAGAAAAGTCCTCTGAGAGCCATGACTTCTTCATCTTGGTTCTTTTAGAAACACAGCGAGGGGACTCCAACCACAGTCTCCCTCGTTTCCACTAATTGGGCCACACACACCCCACTTGACTGGCATCAGTTGACCCCCCTTTTGAGAAAGAAAAAGATGCTTTGCATGAAGCACTCTCAAAAATACGCGTGCCTTTCCCGTCCCCTGGCTGACCCAGGGGAAGAAAAGTCCTCTGAGAGCCATGACTTGTTCATCTTGGTTCTTTTAGAAACACAGCGCGGGGACTCCAACCACAGTCTCCCTTGTTTCCACTAACTGGGCCACACACACCCCACTTGCCTGGGATCGGTTGAGCCCCCTTTTGAAAAAGAAAAAGATGCTTTGCATGAAGCACTCTCAAAAATACGCGTGCCTTTCCCGTCCCCTGGCTGACCCAGGGGAAGAAAAGTCCTCTGAGAGCCATGACTTGTTCATCTTGGTTCTTTTAGAAACACAGCGAGGGGACTCCAACCACAGTCTCCCTCGTTGCCACTAATTGGGCCACACACACCCCACTTGACTGACATCAGTTGATGCCCCTTTTCAAAATGAAAAAGATGCTTTGCATGAAGCACTCTCAAAAATACGCGTGCCTTTCCCGTCCCCTGGCTGACCCAGGGGAAGAAAAGTCCTCTGAGAGCCATGATTTGTTCATTTTGGTTCTTTTAGAAACACAGCGAGGGGACTCCAACCACAGTCTCCCTCGTTGCCACTAATTGGGCCACACACACCCCTCTTGACTGACATCAGTTGATGCCCCTTTTCAAAATGAAAAAGATGCTTTGCATGAAGCACTCTCAAAAATACGCGTGCCTTTCCCGTCCCCTGGCTGACCCAGGGGAAGAAAAGTCCTCTGAGAGCCATGACTTGTTCATCTTGGTTCTTTTAGAAACACAGCGAGGGGACTCCAACCACAGTCTCCCTCGTTGCCACTAATTGGGCCACACACACCCCACTTGACTGACATCAGTTGATGCCCCTTTTCAAAATGAAAAAGATGCTTTGCATGAAGCACTCTCAAAAATACGCGTGCCTTTCCCGTCCCCTGGCTGACCCAGGGGAAGAAAAGTCCTCTGAGAGCCATGATTTGTTCATTTTGGTTCTTTTAGAAACACAGCGAGGGGACTCCAACCACAGTCTCCCTCGTTTCCACTAACTGGGCCACACACACCCCACTTGACTGGCATCAGTTGACCTTCCCTTTTGAAAAAGAAAAAGATGCTTTGCATGAAGCACTCTCAAAAATACGCGTGCCTTTCCCGTCCCCTGGCTGACCCGGGGGAAGAAAAGTCCTCTGAGAGCCATGACTTGTTCATCTTGGTTCTTTTAGAAACACAGCGAGGGGACTCCAACCACAGTCTCCCTCGTTTCCACTAATTGGGCCACACACACCCCACTTGACTGGCATCAGTTGACCCCCCTTTTGAGAAAGAAAAAGATGCTTTGCATGAAGCACTCTCAAAAATACGCGTGCCTTTCCCGTCCCCTGGCTGACCCAGGGGAAGAAAAGTCCTCTGAGAGCCATGACTTGTTCATCTTGGTTCTTTTAGAAACGCAGCGCGGGGACTCCAACCACAGTCTCCCTTGTTTCCACTAACTGGGCCACACACACCCCACTTGCCTGGGATCGGTTGAGCCCCCTTTTGAAAAAGAAAAAGATGCTTTGCATGAAGCACTCTCAAAAATACGCGTGCCTTTCCCGTCCCCTGGCTGACCCAGGGGAAGAAAAGTCCTCTGAGAGCCATGACTTGTTCATCTTGGTTCTTTTAGAAACACAGCGAGGGGACTCCAACCACAGTCTCCCTCGTTGCCACTAATTGGGCCACACACACCCCTCTTGACTGACATCAGTTGATGCCCCTTTTCAAAATGAAAAAGATGCTTTGCATGAAGCACTCTCAAAAATATGCGTGCCTTTCGCCTCCCCTGGCTGACCCAGGGGAAGAAAAGTCCTCTGAGAGCCATGTCCTCATTGTCAGTGGACAGACACGTGTGCTTATCTGCCAGCAGACCCCCAGCAGCACTGAAGACAGGTTCCGAGAGAACGCTGGCTGCTGGACACGACAAGATCCCCAAGGCGTACGTGGCGAGCTCAGGCAATTTATCCAGATTGGAAGCCTAAAATGAGCAGGGCTCAAGTTGCACAATAATGGAATCGATGTTTCCTTGCATATACTCATATATCTGTGTGTCCTCCTCTTTTTCCTTGTCCAGCTCTTTTGTTTTCGCATGAGTATATGTCCTTGTCACTTTCCCATGTGTTGTGAGTTGTTTGTCACCTTTTGGACACCTTTGAGGGTGTTTTCTAGGTGTTTTTCTGTGTTTGTGATTGCCTGCCATAGTTTCCTATGCAGTTCGAGTTCGGTTCGTCGAACGTTCGACGAGCCGAACTCGAACGGGACCTCCGTTCGGCGAACCGACCTCGAGCCGAACCGGGACCGGTTCGCTCATCTCTATTGAAGGGGCAGACGGTGGTTGGCGCGCTCCGCTAGGCCGCATTGTAGCACAGTGAGCTTCCCACTGGGACTTATGCTTGATATCCATGTGACGGTTCATGGACGAAGTAGTCAAACTAGTGAGGTTTTGGCCTCTACTTAGAGATTAGCCAAATCTTACAGATGGCATGAGTTGGGAGATCCTTTGCGATATGCAAAAAGGACCAGGCTAGGCATGTCTTAGAGCCCATGCGACCTGCAGAGCCACCCCTACTTGTGCTCAGAGGCAGAGTTGTGGCTGAGGATGCAGTTGTTGATGTGCTTTCAGTACTCTGTCTCTGTCCAGGAAGGCACAAGCTAACTTTGTCGTCAGTTGCATCCTCCTCCACCGCCTCTGCTAACTTCATTGAGTGCCTGACTTTGGGTTGACAGTAAGTGGGGTCTACAACCTCATCATCACCCTGTGTGTTTGCACTCCACTCATCCTCAGAGCTAAACTTTTCCTGCCGTGACCAAATAGTTAAGTTGTCATTCCAATCAGGTATCTGAGTCTCATCGTCATCAGAATGTTTCTCATTTTCTCCACCAAGAGGAGTTACAGTTTGGGAATGAGGGTCTAGATTATGCTCAAAAACTTCTTCATCAGGGCCTGAATCTGACTCGCAAAGGTTCTGGCGATCACTGCAGATCATTTCCTGGTCTGGACTCACTGTAGCTTTGGAGCAGACCTCTGATTCCCAGGCTATAGTGTGACTGAACAGCTCTGCAAACTCAACCATCTCTGTTACCCCATATTCTGCCAGGCAGGTGGAGACTTGAGAGCTGTTAGAAAGCAAGTGCAATTGGGGTGACAACTCAGAGGACTGGAGTCTTTGGGATGTTGAAGTTGAGGTGGAGGGGAGGCCACTGGATGGAGCACTTGAGATCCATTCAAGCATGTTCTTTTTTTGTGCATCATCTACCTTTGGTAGAGTTGTTCAGTTCCGTAAAAAAGGGATCACATCAGATTGTCCACAGAAAGTAGTAGACATCTTACTTTTGCTGGAAGATGGCCTTTCTTCTGCAGATGTTACTGTTGCTTTACCACCTACCCCATGGACACAAACTTTTTTTCCCTTTCCAACACGCCTGTTCCCCTTTCCACCAGCATCTGTCTTTTTGCCACTCATTTTGTTTGTGAACAAAATGGACACTTAAAATGTCGTAGCAAAAATGGAGAGGTGGTGTAGATTGCAGAGGTGGTCTAGCTTTATTGACAGCTGAAGAACCAACACTGACTATCACAGACAATGAAACTATGGCCCTAAAAATAGCAGCACTTTTTGCAATTAAAATTGCGTAGCAAAAATGGACAGGTGGTGTACAATGCACAGGTGGTGTAGCTTGCTTGACAGCAAAGGAACCCTCACGTAGTATCCCAGACAATGAAAGTATGGCCCTAAAAATGGCAGCACTTTTTGCAATTAAAATTGTGTAGCAAAAATGGACAAGTGGTGTACAATGCAGAGGTGGTGTAGCTTGCTTGATAACAGAGGAACCCTAACGTAGTATCCCAGACAATGAAAGTATGGCCCTAAAAATGGCAGTACTTTTTGCAATTAAAATTGCGTAGCAAAAATGGACAGGTGGTGTACAATACACAGGTACTGTAGCTTGCTTGACGGCAGAGGAACCCTAACGTAGTATCCCAGACAATGAAAGTATGGCCCTAAAAATGGCAGCACTTTTTGCAATTAAAATTGTGTAGCAAAAATGGACAGGTGGTATACAATGCAGAGGTGGTATAGCAAAATTGTCAGCAGAGGAACCCTAACGTAGTATCCCAGACAATGAAAGTATGGCCCTAAAAATGGCAGCACTTTTTGCAATAAAAATTGCGTAGCAAAAATGGACAGGTGGTGTACAATGCACAGGTGCTGTAGCTAGCTTGTCAGCAGAGGAAGCCTCACTTTCTATCCCTGACAATAGAAACTATGCCCCAAGGAATTGCCTGAGCTGATTTAGCCAGACGGTGTGCTATAAACCCCTGCACAGCGCTGGCACAGACCTGCCTAGCAAAAATGGCTATGAACGGCTGTAATGTAGCCCTGAAAAGGGCTGAAATTACAAGAAGTCCCTAATCCTTAAAGCGATGTGTAGATTGCTCTGTATGTCTATAGCGCACACAGCAGCAGCAGCAGCGGGAGCGGTGACTGTCACCCACCCGCAGCAGAGAGATATTTGCGGCGATGGGGAAAATGGCCGGGTCTTATAGGGCAAAGACATGTGACATGCACAGCCTATGACACATGCCCTTACTTGTCTGGCAAAAATCCACTTTGCTGTGTGTGTGTCTGTGATTTGCTGACAGCCTGGCCCACCCCACTATACGCGCAATTAGGAAAAAGAAAAATGGCGATCGACATTCTTTCAGCACTCAGCCGCAGCCCTAATCTAAACCCCGTCCCCCCCCTATGATTGGTCGGCCGCATAGCGTCATCAGGTCTATATTCTTATTCTGCATTTAGTGATTTAGTGTAGGGTGAGCTTCTGGAGAAGGGTTAGTGTATTAGAGGCCTGTAAACAGCAATTCTAGTCTTACAGACCTTGCTGGTGCTACCTAAAAAAATCTATCCTATAATCTAATAATAACACTCTTAGCTGCATCCAGTGTAGGGATGGCTGCTGGAGGAGGGATTGTTTTGGATCAGATGTATATAGTCAGCGTATATTGCTTTACTATCCTTCCATTTATAGTACTGCTGCAGCCTAACTGCGTTGGTCAGGGTATGGATGATGTAATGGGAGAGGTGCAGGTGTAAGATGGGGATGGCACCCCGGGAAATATATTGGTGGCTGGGGACTGAGTACCACAGGACAGCTGCCGCCCTCCCATTGCAGAAACCCTTAGAGTCCACAAGTCTAAACGATAACATTTCCATGGTAAGCAGTCAGTATATGCAAGCATGTAACACCAGGTGTACTTACTCCATCTCTACATAGTCCACATGCGAAACTTCCTCTTTAATTGTGAGCAACAAGCGTTTGACTACACACAGATTCCTCAAAGATTTGTCAGTTGAGTGAGGACCAGTTGCTGGCCCTCTAAACATTCAGTGAGGGCAGCTGCTCGCCCTCTAAAAATTATCAGTGTTTACATACCTTAGTGTTTCAGAGTGCAGCTTTATATTTGTTAGAGTATTTGTTATTTGTTCAGTTTGCATCTGTCACATTTCTCTCATGGGGCTGGGTGCTGAGAGGATCTAATTAACTGTCCCAAACCTTTGATAGTGTTGCCCTGCCTCAGTTGGACCTCGTGTGAGTCTCCATCATGTCTCCTCCTTGGTTGGCCAACCATGGAACTACAGTATGATCTCTCCTGCCAGCGTTGTCAGATGAAACATTTTGTACAAATTGTAGGAGGTGGGGGAAATCCTGATGAAATTAAAGCCTGCAATCCTCAGAATCGGAACCACATGTCCCGTCCCAGGGTCTGACTCTGTTGTGGCCTTAACAAGGTCCACCCAGTGTGCCGTCAGACAAATGTAGCATTCCTGGTCACAAGCACTCATCCACGTGTTGGTGGTTAAAGGTGGCTTTACACACTGCAACATCGCAAACAACATCGCTGTAACGTCACCGGTTTTGTGACGTAATAGCGACCTCCCCAGCGACATTGCAGTGTGTGAAACACATCAGCGACCTGGCCCCTGCTGTGAAGTTGCTGATCGCTACAAATCGTTCAGGACCATTCTTTGGTCCTTTGTTTCCCGCTGTGCAGCATGATCGCTAGAAAGTCTCAGTGTGTAAAGGGGACTTAAATGTGCAGGCAGCAGGAGCCGGCTTCTGCGGACACTGATAACCACGGTAAACATCGGGTAACCAAGAAGCCCTGTCCTTGGTTACCCGATATTTACCTTCGTTACCAGCCTCCGCCGCTCTCACTGTCAGTGCCGGCTCCTGCTCCTTGCGCGTGTAGCAGAGTACACATCGTGTAATTAACCACATGTGTGCTGTAACTAGGAGAGCAGGTAGCCAGCGCTAAGCAGTGTGCGCGGCTCCTGCTCTGTGCACATGTAGCTGCAGCACACATCGGGTAATTAACCCGATGTGTACTGTAGCTAGGAGATCAGGGAGCCAGCGCTAAGCAGTGTGCGCTGCTCCCTGCTCTCTGCACGTGTAGCTGCGTGCGCTGGTAACCAAGGTAAATATCGGGTTGGTTACCCGATATTTACCTTAGTTACCAAGCGCAGCATCGCTTCAGTGCGTCGCTGCTGGCTGGGGGCTGGTCACTGGTTGCTGGTGACAGCTCACCAGCAACCCGTGTAGCGATGCTCCAGCGATCCCTGCCAGGTCAGGTTGCTGGTGGGATCGCTGGAGCATCTGACTGTGTGACCTCTCACCAGCAACCTCCTAGCAACTTACCAGCGATCCCTATCAGGTTGGGATCGCTGGTGGGATTGCTGAAAGTCTCAGTGTGTAAAGGGGCCTTAAGAGGACCTTCCCAGTAACTGCATTGGTGAGGGCATGAGTAATATTATGGGACAATTGTGGTATAAGGCATTAAGAATTTTGAGTGAAGACTGGCTGCTATGGTATAGCTCTCTACAGGTAGAGCTGGGCCCCAGGGCCGATGGGGGTTGTAGTAGGTGATGGCGGGGATGCAGGGCTAGAGGCGCAGGCGAACAACGGAGTGATACAGGGATGCAGTCTCATGGTTTTTACTCACTGTAGAAGGTTCCAAGGTAAGGCTATGTGCACATGCTGCGTTTTTATGACGCTGCAATTTTGTGCGTTTTTGGCCGCTAAAAACGCACAAAAACGCACCTGCGGCAAAAAACGCGGCAAAATACGCGTGCGTTTTTACCGCAATTTTGTGCGTTTTTGGCTGCGTTTTGCTTCGTTTTTGATCTCTGCGTTTTTCTGCGTTTTTCCAATGCATTGCATGGGTGAAAAACGCAGAAAAACGCAGGAAAGAATTGACATGTCCATTTTTTTTTTAAGCTCAAAAACGCAGCTTAAAAAAAAAGTTGTGTGCGGACAGCAAAAATGAAAACTCATAGACTTTGCTGGGGAAGCAAAGTCATGCAGTTTTGAGGCCAAAAACGCACCCGAAAAACGCACAAAAACACTGCGAAAAACGCACTGTTTGCCCATAGCCTAAGACCGGGGCACCTTTCTTACGTTCCTTCCCTGGTTGTCTTCCTGCTCTAACTTCTCTACCACCTGTCTTGCGCCTACGCACACTGTGCCCTGAGCCGGTACCTGCGGACCCTGTTGGGTGGCTTGAAGCTCTATCCCTTGGCCCTATGTTGACACCTTCCAGCGGATTCGTGTGTGGGTTTGGCTTCAGCCCTTGAAGTGACCTAGGCCTCCGGTTTTACTAGATGAACACGTTGGTTCTTCTCCTCTAGTCTAAGAACCAGATCCCCGTCTGCGACCAAGTCCCTCCACTCCAATATGTCATTTGTGGAACGAGGCCATGGGAGTAAGGCGCATTCCCCGTGGGCTCTAGGACCCCTTCTCACTTGTGCCTGGGCCGAGCTGCACCCGCTCCAGACCACAGGTCTTTAGTCCTCCACTGCTCCTTCCAACTGTCTGACTCACTACAGTCTGCTCTCTAGACTCCACTCCCAGGCTAAGTCAGATTAGAGGAAGGGAGATACCACCACCAGTGGTGGCTATAAATAGCTTTAGTGGCACCAAGCCCTAACCCTGACCCGGTGGGGAGCTGCTAATTGAGAGTGTTGTGTGTTTTGTGTGCATATCGGTGGATGACTTCTTCCTTACCCAGGATGGGGCACCACACCTCTGGCTGAGACGCAGTACCTCTGTGACGACTGAAGCCACAGGGATGCATTTTTCACCCTTGAAAGCAATAAAAAAATGCATGCAAAAAAAGGATAAAAAAATGGGTTTTTGTGTTGCGGTTTTTCTGCCAAGAGTTACAGAAATGGTGCAGAAATTTCTGCAACCAAATACTCAACGTGTAGACATATGTCGCGGGCGGAGGAGGGGACGCTGCGATCTCCCTACTGCTCGGGTCCGGCCGCCGCTGCGGCCTGCTGCTGCTCGGTGGCTCGAGCGATGGGCCAGATCCCGGGGACTCGAGCGGCTCTCCTCGCCCGTGAGTGAAAGGGGATTGGTCTTTGGGATAGTTTATTGTCCGCCACGGGGTCACTTCGGTGGGTATCACGGTGGCGTGACCCGGTCTGTGATCCCAGGCTCCGCAGTAAAAGGGGATTTGGTAAGGGAGATTGTCCGTGACGCCACCCACGGTTGTGGTGAGATTGGAACACCACCGCTGCTCTGGACGGGGATCCCGGGAGTGATGGTATGGAGCAGCTAGATGTTAGTTCTCCCCTCCGTGGGTAGGGGGTTGGTTGTCCCGGGGCCCGGTGAGGTAGGTGGATGGGTAGCAGGCGGGTTACGGGGCCTGGTGAGGTGCAGGGTCGCGGGGGCAGCGCGGTGCCGCACAGCACGGGGTACTCACTCAGCCAGTAATCACGACACAGTCCTTGGTAAAACACTCGGCTGGATGGACGGGTGCCCACAGACGGCTGCGGTTGTTGTTTCTCCCCTTACCCAGTTTGGTGGTGTAAGTCCTTTCTTCCACCTCCGTGCACGCTCCTCCTGCGCTCCGGCTTCCAGCTGGCTCCCCGGTTCGGTACCGGTGGGCCACCGCCCAGCCCTGGCTACCTACGGTTCCACCAACTGTCTCCCCGGCTCCCTGCAGACGGCCACTACCGTCTGCCTGACTCTCTGCTGCACGAGGGCCCTAGGCTCCAATCCTAGGCCCCAGTCTGCGTCTGCCTCTCTGCAGACCTCCTCTCTCTTCCTTTCCTAGGACTTGACTGGGCTTGTTTCCTGCCTCAGGCCAGCTAACTCCTGGGTGGGCGTCTCCATCTCCTGACTCCGCCCACCTGGTGTGTCAGTCTGAGCCCGAGGAAAGTAATCAAGTTTCACTGGGGATGTCTGCTGTGAAACTGCTGGGGGTGGGGGTGTGTGTGTGTTGTTACCTGTGGCCCCTGGCTTGTCCAGGGCGCCACATTCCCCCTTAGCAAAATGCAGACCGTCCTCGGGCTGCCCGTCCATCACCGGATGTATTTTTCTTTTTAAACTGCAAAAGATTAAAACATTAAACACAAGCATTTTCAATCTTCCCACAACGGGATGCACATTACTTTAACGTTGCAAAGGTAATCAAACACTTTTAATAACAACAGTGGAACGGGTCCTTCAGTCACCCACCCCAAACAACCTGGCCCTGATGCTGCCCCTAAGAAATGGGCAGCACCCCTTGACCCCAGTCCAGAACCAGGCTGCCCAGATTCATTAACGGGATGGGTACTTCGCTGCCGTTGCGGCCGGGCGGACTGCCGGAGCCGTCGTCATCTCCGTCGCAGCCGGGCGGACTGCCGGGGCCGATGTCATCAGCGGTGCTGGACGGACGGGACATCTCGTGCAGCGGTGTTCCAGGAACAAAACACTTGCAGAGTCCTGGCGTCCCTGCTTCCACAGCCGCGGTTCACATGCGGCCGGACGCCATCCCGTCCCCCTTAGCCTCTTTTTAGCACTTCCTTCTTCAGGGGGCGGGGCTCCACTTTCGCGCCTTTCCTGCTCGGGGAAGACGCTTGAGCGGGAAATTTTCGCGCCCAAGATGGCGGCTTTGCAAAACTTTCGGCCGGACACCTCCGGCGGTAACAAGGCGCACCTCTACCAAATGGCAGAGCGGTAGGATCCTGTTCGTGACGCCAAGTTGTCGCGGGCGGAGGAGGGGATGCTGCGCTCTCCCTACTGCTCGGGTCCGGCCGCCGCTGCCGCTGCGGCCTGCTACTGCTCGGTGGCTCGAGCGATGGGCCGGATCCCGGGGACTCGAGCGGCGCTCCTCGCCCGTGAGTGAAAGGGGATTGGTCTTTGGGATAGTTTATTGTCCGCCACGGGGTCACATCGGTGGGTATCACGGTGGCGTGACCCGGTCTGTGATCCCAGGCTCCACAGTAAAAGGGGATTTGGTAAGGGAGATTGTCCGTGACGCCACCCACGGTTGTGGTGAGATTGGAACACCACCGCTGCTCTGGACGGGGATCCCGGGAGTGATGGTATGGAGCAGCTAGATGTTAGTTCTCCCCTCCATGGGTAGGGGGTTGGTTGTCCCGGGGCCCGGTGAGGTAGGTGGATGGGTAGCAGGCGGGTTACGGGGCCTGGTGAGGTGCAGGGTCGCGGGGGCAGCGCAGTGCCGCACGGCACAGGGTACTCACTCAGCCAGTAATCACGACAGTCCTTGGTAAAACACTCGGCTGGATGGACGGGTGCCCACAGACGGCTGCGGTTGTTGTTTCTCCCCTGACTCAGTTTGGTGGTGTAAGTCCTTTCTTCCACCTCCGTGCACGCTCCTCCTGCGCTCCGGCTTCCAGCTGGCTCCCCGGTTCGGTATCGGTGGGCCACCGCCCAGCCCCGGCTACCTACGGTTCCACCAACTGTCTCCCTGGCTCCCTGCAGACGGCCACTACCGTCTGCCTGACTCTCTGCTGCACAAGGGCCCTAGGCTCCAATCCTAGGCCCCAGTCTGCGTCTGCCTCTCTGCAGACCTCCTCTCTCTTCCTCTCCTAGGACTTGACTGGGCTTGTTTCCTGCCTCAGGCCAGCTAACTCCTGGGTGGGCGTCTCCATCTCCTGACTCCGCCCACCTGGTGTGTCAGTCTGAGCCCGAGGAAAGGAATCAAGTTTCACTGGGGATGTCTGCTATGAAACTGCTGGGGGTGGGGGTGTGTGTGTGTTGTTACCTGTGGCCCCTGGCTTGTCCAGGGCGCCACACATACATGTAGTGTGAATATAGCCAAATGGGTGGAGCAGGCAGTTTTTGTCTCTAGGTAAATTTGCCTTAGGGCTGTTTCACACATCAGTGAAAAACACAGACATTTTTTACTGACGTGTTAAAAACGCATATGTCCCTCCATGTGCTGTGATTCACGGCACACGTGGGTTGTCCATGTGCAATCCATGATAAGTGATCCTTCATCCGTGATTGCACATGGTAGTATACTCACCTGTCCCCGCTCCTGCTGTCCGTGGTGCTGAACTCTTTGGCCACTGCTGCAGCTACTTCCGGGCCGCGGTGTCGTGCGTAAATGCATATGCATGACCATAACGAGCCGGCTCGGAAGCAGAAACCAGCAGAGGATGGAGACAGCGTCGCTGGAGAAGGTGAGTATAAAATACTTTTTATTTTCAATGTCCGTGTTTTTCTGGTACATGTTTCATGGATCACACCATAGTGTGGTCCGTGGGACATCAGTGATGCCAGAAAAAAAAAACGGAAATGTCTCCGTGCGGAGCACACAGACACGCTTGTATGCCGCACGGAGACATGGTCAGTGAAAAATCACTGAGATGTGCGCAGACCCATTGATTATGATGGGTCTGCATATGGTCGTGATTCTGGTACGTATAAAAACTGTCACATACGTACCAGATTCACTGATGTGTGAAACAGGCCTTAGAAACATGTCATTATACAGGAAAGAATGTTTCCTAACATTTTGTGGATTAAAATATATTTTATTGTCAGTCTGTAAAAGTGGTGTAATAGTCTGAGAACACTGTTTTCAGCAGTGACCTGGGAGTCGGGGATGCATCCAGTAGTCTTCCCCATGTTGTTCCCTTTGCATTTCTGTGTTTTCATCCATTTGAGTGATTTTTAGGCCCCCCTCAGACCTCCAGGTTGGTCTGCCGCAAAAATTGCTTGCGTTTCCCATTGACTTCCATTATGCTGGTTACTTGAAATGAGCACCCATGCATTTGAAATTGCTCTTCTCGAATAATGAACACCTGAGCATTTTAGTGCTCGCCCATCAATAAAGAACATATAAATTAGCACTAAGTAAAAAGATGTATATCTCTGGAAAAATATGGTGACTGTTAAAGAAACAAAAAAAACCCTATATACACAGGGGAAAAGGAAGAATAAAAATAACTAAACTGGACACTTTTGATCCGGTGACAGCTCTTCTTGAAAAAACATCTATCTGCAGGATTTTACCCCCCCAAAACTATTTAAATGTGCATGTAGCTCTTTCAAAAACAAGTCCAGCAATGCCTTTACAAGGCCAGTCTGTTGCTCCGTTATTGAGAAATCAGTGTTTGAATTGATATGCAAATGAGGCTGTAAAACTATTGCAGATATATGCCTCTGTCACTCCAGCTCTGTTCACCGCTATATGTCTCCTACTCCTGTTTGACTAACAGTCTCTATGCTGTGTGACTTCAGGCAAATGCGTCATTAGTCAAGCAGGTCAGTGCCTCTTTGCCTGAAGTCACACAGCATAGAGACTGTAATTGTTTTTATATTTTGCTCAGTTAAAAACAAATAATATTTAAACAAATCATTAATACTTTACATTTTTTCAGTTATTGACATTTTTTTTTGGATGACACCTTCCCTTTAAGCAGGAAGAGGTAGTGTTGCATGGGGAATAGAGCTGGAGTGACAGAGGCTTCAGATCCACAGCCTCATTTGCATATTAATTCAACCACTGATTCTCAGTAATGGAGGAAATGATGGGTCATATAAAAGTATTGCTGGACTTGTCTTTGAAAAAGCCAGATGCACATATAAATAATTTGGGAGTGGGAGTAGGGGCGGCATTCTGCTGACCGAGTCACTTTTAAAGACCTTCTGTTATAAGTTTCTTTTATATCAGAGAGCAATAGAGAAGGGTGTTCAATTGCCGCGCCAACAGATCACTCGTTCAGATGATGAAGACCAATGTCACTTTATTTGCATATGGGTCTACGCGTTTCAGGAGCACCTGCTCCCTTCCGCAGGACCGTCAGGTTAAAAATAACATCAAATCTGTCCCACTGGGATCAGACACATCATAAGTAGTCAAAGTGACGTCATAAGACCGTGGTCTTGAACTTGTTTGACCTGTCGGTTCCAGATACTTATCCTGGACGCATGCTCAGACCGTTTTTTTCCCACGCTCCTGCCCTATAATACACTGCTGTCATGGGTCTTTGCCCATGAGCTATTTTCGTGGTGTTTTCCATGGTCCCATGTTTTACACACTTATCTATACTTGCTCCTACCGGAGTCTCAATTAACACCGGTTTTTACTTGAGTTTCATTCTCCTTTGGTGGCGACAGAGACTTATGCTGACGTTTCTCCACCTCAGTTTAAGCACAGCATGCACTTGATGGTTCTATGCGCCCATACTTCTTCGGGTTCTACACTGTTTCACTTCACGTTCACTTTTTTCAGATTATGTGGTCATGTTATGCATATACATGTTTTATTTATTTCTCTGTCATGTATTTCATTTTTTTACACACATCCCGTTTTTTATGAAACATGTATTTTGAGTGATTCACAATTTAGAGAGGTGATTTTTGACATTATGTGTTTGATGTTTTTTCTATTGTCTCTATGTAAAACGTTATAGCTGACAACGTGGCACCCTTTTCCCGCCTGTTTTTTTCTGAAGAGGGATGTTCCTATGACGTCACTTTGACTACTTATGATGTGTCTGATCCCAGTGGGACAGATTTGATGTTATTTTTAACCTGAAGGTCCTGAGGAAGGGAGCAGGTGCTCCTGAAACGCGTAGACCCATATGCAAATAAAGTGACATTGGTCTTCATCATCTGAACGAGTGATCTGTTGGCGCGGCAATTGAACACCCTTCTCTATTGCTCTCTGATATCTGCCACTGGGTGGCTGCAGCCGTGGATCGTGTTGTACATGCACATATAGTAGTTGTGACTGTCACAACTACATCAGGTGAGTAGGTTTACTCCCCCTTCCCCACCCCACATATATCGGGGTAAGACCCTATTTTGCACTTGTTTGTCCACAGCTCTTTTCTATAAGTTTCTTTTATAACATAGAAATGATTATTAATAAAATAGAAAAAAAGATATTTGTTTGTATCAAAATAGAAATGGCAAATAATAGAATATAAAAATGCTATGCATAATACAAGTAAAATATATCTTTGTACCGTGTTAGCCAGTAGAGATAAAAAAATTGTTTAAAAGAACTGAGAGTCCTCAGTGGTTGATACCTTTTAATGGCTAACTGAAAAGATGGTAATAATTGCAAGCTTTCCAGACTACTCAGGTCTAGAAAAATATGTCGCTGTCCAGTTGTGCGCGTTTCTTCAGCAGTGTCTTTAGTTCCATAATGATGCGGTACATTCTGGTATCCTCCATTTTGATACAAGTAAAATATATCTTTGTACTGTGTTAGCCAGCAGAGATAAAAAAATTGTTTAAAAGAACAGAAAGTCCTCAGTGGTTTATACCTTTTAATGGCTAACTGAAAAGATGGTAATAATTGCAAGCTTTCCAGACTACTCAGGTCTGGAAAAATATGTCGCTGTCCAGTTGTGCGCGTTTTTTCAGAAGTGTCTTTAGTTCCATAAAGAATTAAAGATGTGATGATTGTGTATAAATATGTGACTTCAGATTTTGTGTTATACCATGCCTGATGAAGAGACCTGAGTAGTCTGGAAAGCTTGCAATTATTACCATCTTTTCAGTTAGCCATTAAAAGGTATCAACCACTGAGGACTTCAGTTCTTTTAAACAATTTTTTTATGCATAATACATACAGTTATGGCCAAAAGTCTTGGCACCCTTGAAATTGTTCCAGAAAATAAAGTATTTCCCTCAAAATATTATTGCAGTTCCACGTTTTGTTTCACACATGTTTATTTTCTTGTGTGTATTGGAACAACACAGAGAAACAAAAGCAAATTGCACATAATTTCATTCAAAACCCCCAAAATGGGCTGGACAAAATTGTTGGCACTCTCAACTTAATATTTGGTTGCAGAACCTTTGGAATAAATAACTGCAATCAATCGCTATCTATAACCATCAACAAGCTTCTTACACCTCTCAACTGGAATTGCGGCCCACTCTTCTTTTGCAAACTGCTCCAGGTTGAAGGGGGCCTTCCCCCAACAGCAAATTTAACATCTCCCCACAGATGTTCAATGGGATTCAGATCCAGAATCATTGCTGACCACTTCAGAACTCCCCAGCGCTTTGTTTCCATACATTTACGGGTGCTTCTTAAAGTATGTTTTGGGTCATTGTCTTGCTAGAAGACCCATGACCTAGGAAGAAAATCCAGCTTTCTCACACTAGGCACTACATTGCCACCCAAACTCCTTTGGTAATCTACAAATTTCATGATGCCTTGCACATAGTCAAAGCACCTAGTGCCAGAGGCAGTTAAACAACCCCATAACATCTTTAAACTTCCACCATATTTGACTGTATGTACTGTGTTCTTTTCTTTGTAGGCCAGTGCTTCAACTTAAAGCTCTCTCTTTGTCTCATCTGTCCACATGACACTTTCCTAAAAAGATTTTGTTTTACTCTGGTACGTTTTGACTAATTGCAGTCTAGCTCTTTGTTAGCAGTGGGGTCCTCCGGGGTCTCCTGCCATAGTCCTTCATTTCATTTAAATATCGACGAATAGTTTGCGCTGACACTGATGCACCCTGAGCCTGGAGGACAGCTTGAATTTCGTTGGAACTTGATTAGGACTGCTTATCCACCATCTGGACTATCTTGGTTTGCAACCTTTCATCAATTTTTCCTCTGCCATCCACGTCCAGGGAGATTAACTACAGTGGCAAAGGTTGTAAACGCTTTGATTATGTTGCACACCGTGGACAAAAGAACATCAAAATCTCTTGAGATGGAGTTGTAACTTTGAGATTATTGATATATATTTTTCAATAATTTTGGTTCTTAAGTCCTCAGATAGCTCTCAAGTTTTTCTACAGCTTAGTGTGGCACACGCAGACACCCTGCAAAGATTGAGTCAACTTCTCCCTTTTTTTATCTGGTTTGAGGTCTGATTTTCATATTGCCCACACCTATTACTTGCCACAAGTGAGTTTGAACAAGCATCACATATTTTGGAAAGGTGCCAACAATTTTGTTCGAACCATTTTTGGGGCTTAAACATGTGTATAACAAAACGTGTAGTGGCAGTAATTTTCTTGGAGAAATACTTCATTTTCTGGAACAGTTTCAAGATTACCAACAGTTTCGGCCATGACTGTATAATATATATAATGTGTGCGCACTTGGCATACAAACCACTGAATACAAACTGGATGCCCTGATCTTGTACAATGGATTGCTTGTAATTGCTTTACTGCTCCAGGCGTAGCAGCTGCCTATCACTGCCTGCTCCCACAAGCCTCTGGATCTCCTCAGTGAAAGAGCGTTCAGTACAATGTGACAGCAGAAATTTTTTTCTTACTTCAGTTGAAGGCATCAGTTTTTAAAGCTTTTCTTTGACCTTAACTGTGCTATATTTATGACATCTCTGAACCGCTAATATGTAACTTATTTTTTCACCATCATATACAGTCATGGCCAAAATTTTTGAGAATGACACCAAAATTATATTTTCACATGATCTGTTGCCCTCTGGTTTTTAATTGTGTTTGTCTGATGTTTACATCACATACAGAAATATAACTGCAATCATATTATGAGTACCAAAAGGTTATATTGACAGTTAGAATGAGTTAATGCAGCAAGTCAATATTTGCAGTGTTCACCCTTCTTCTTCAGGACCTCTGCAATTCTCCCTGGCATGCTCTCAATCAACTTCTGGATCAAATCCTGACTGATCGCTGTCCATTCTTGCATAAGCAATGCTTGCATTTTGCCAGAATTTGTTAGTTTTTGTTTGTCCACCCGTCTCTTGATGATTGCCCACAAGTTCTCAATGGGATTAAGATCTGGGGAGTTTCCAGGCCATGGACCCAAAATCTCTATGTTTTGTTCCATGAGCCATTTAGTGATCACCTTTGCTTTATGGCAAGGAGCTCCATCATGCTGGAAAAGGCATTGTTGGGCGCCAAACTGCTCTTGGACAGTTGGGAGAAGTTGCTCTTGGAGGACATTCTGGTACCATTCTTTATTCATGGCTGTGTTTTTAGGCAAGACTGTGAGTGAGCCGATTCCCTTGGCTGAGAAGCAACCCCACACATGAATCGTTTCAGGATGCTTAACAGTTGGCATGAGACAAGACTGGTGGTAGCACTCACCTCTTCTTCTCCTAATAAGCTGTTTTCCAGATGTCCCAAACAATCGAAAAGGGGATTCATCTGAGAAAATGACTTTACCCCAGTCCTCAGCAGTCCACTCCCTGTACCTTTTGCAGAATATCAGTCGGTCCCTGATGTTTTTTCTGGAGAGAAGTGGCTTCTTTGCTGCCCTCCTTGATACCAGGCCTTGCTCAAGCAGTCTCCGCCTCACAGTGCGTGCAGAAGCACTCACACCAGCCTGCTGCCATTGCTGAGCTAGCTCGGCACTGCTGGTAGTCCGATCCCGCAGCTGAAACAGTTTTAAGATACGGTCCTGGCATTTGCTGGTCCTTCTTATGCGCCCTGGAGCCTTTTTGGCAACAATGGAAGCTCTCTCCTTGAAGTTCTTGATGATGCGATAGATTGTTGACTGAGGTGCAATCTTTGTAGCTGCGATACTCTTCCCTGTTAGGCCATTTTTGTGCAGAGCAATGATGGCTGCACGTGTTTCTTTAGAGATAGCCATGGTTAACTGAAGAGAAACAATGATACCAAGTACCAGCCTCCTTTTAAAGTGTCCAGTGGTGTCATTCTTACGTAATCATGACTGATTGATCGCCAGCCCTGTCCTCATCAACACCCACACCTGTGTTAATGGAACAATCACTAAAACAATGTTAGCTGCTCCTTTTAAGGCAGGAATGCAATGATGTTGAAATGTGTTTTGGGGGTTAAAGTTCATTTTCTTAGCCAATATTGACTTTGCAAGTAATTGCTGTTAAGCTGATCACTCTTTATGACATTCTGGAGTATATGCAAATTGCCATTAGAAAAACTTAAGCAGTAGACTTTGTAAAACTTAATATTTGTAGCATTCTCAAAACTTTTGGCCATGACTGTAGTTTTATACAAACTACAGTTAAGGAGGTATTCTCATCTTCTACATTTATGGCATATTTAACCCCATCCGATCAGAGGCAGTTATCTTTTTTGCTATTTTTTTTCCTTCCCTTGTTCCAGGAACCATAACTTTTATATTTTTTTCAAAGACATAGCCATGAGGTCCTGTGTTTTTAATGGGAAGAGTAGAAGTTTTGACTGATATAATTCATTATATGGTATAATTTCCTAGTTGGGTGAAATGGTGAAAAAATTGCAAATCTGACATTATTTGCATCTTTGTTTGTTATATCTTTTAATATGTGGTGAAAATAACCAGACAACATGATTTTTCATGTCAGTACAATTACAGCAATGCCAAACTTTTATATTTTTTTAACATTTTAGTGGTTACAAAAAAAATAGAACTATGTCATTATTTTCTGAGGCATACCGTTTTTACACATGAGGGCCCCCTTTCCCGAATGGCGAACAGATGTTTTAGTACTACTATTTTGGGGTACAGACCATACTTTTTATTCCATTTTTGGGGAATGTGAGATGATTTGGGGGATGGGAGATATTCAGAGAATATGAATGATAACACAAAATCTTTTTTCCACTCATGGTTAGTGGTTGGGTGAAGCCATTTATTGTCAAACTACTATGTTTTCTCTTTTTAAATCATTATGACAACCAAAAACATCCAAATGATCCTGATCAAAAGTTCACATACCCTGGTGATTTTGGCCTGATAACATGCACTAAAGTGGACACAAGTGGGTTTGAATTGCTAATAAAGGTAACATCCTCACCTGTGATCTGTTTGCTTGTAATCAGTGTGTGTGCATAAAAGCTGAGTGAGTTTCTGGGATCCAGACAGACTCTTGCAACATTTATCCAGTCACTCATATTTCTGGATTATGAGTCATGGGGAAAGCAAAAGAATTGTTAACGGATCTACTGGAAAAGATAGTTGAACTGTATGAAACAGGGAAGGGATACAAAAAGATATCCAAGGAATTGATAATGCCAGTCAGCAGTGTTCAAACTGTGATTAACAAATGGCAAATCAGGAGCTCTGTAAAAAAACAAACTATGATCAGGTAGACCAACAAAAATTTTGGCTAGTACTTCCAGGAAAATTGTTCGGGATGCAAAGAAAAACCCACAAATAACATCTGCTGAAATACAGGAGTCACTGAAAACTAGCAGTGTGGCTGTTTCAAGATGCACATTAAGGAGGCACTTGAAGAAAAATTGGCTGCATGGTCGAGTCGCCAGAAGAAAGCCATTATTGCGCAAATGACACAAAGTATCTCACCTACAATACGCCAAACAGCACAGAGACAAGCCTACAAACTTCTGGAACTAGGTAATTTGGAGTGATGAGACCAAAATCAAACTTTTAGGCTACGTTACATTTTGAGAGGTGTCAACAAGGCTTATGATGAAATGAACACCATTCGTACTATAAAGTACAGAGGTGGATTGCTGATGATGTGGAGATGTGTGAGCTACAAAGGCACAGGAAACTTAGTCAAAGTTGAAGGAAAGATGAATGCAGCATATTATCAGAAAATTCTGTAGGCAAATTTGCACTAATCAGCCTGAAAACTGCGCATGGGACGTACTTGGAGGTTCCAACATGACAACGATCCAAAAAACAAGGCCAAGTTAACCTGTCATTGGCTACAGCAGAACAAAGTGAAGGCTTTGGAGTGGCCATCTCAGTGTCCTGACCCCAATATCATTGAGCCACTCTGGGGAGAGCTCAAGCACGCTGTTCATGCAAGAAAGCCCAGGAATTTACATGAACTGGAGGCGTTTTGCCAAGAACTAGGGCATGGTAGAGCAGCTCTACCATCTGAGAAAATGAAGAGCCTCATCCACAACTACTGTACCGCCCCCGTGTCAGCAGTCAGGCTGCTCGGATCCGGATCCGCGGTGGCTCGAGGGGCGTCCGGACCCGGGGGTCTCGCGGCCACTCAAATAGAAAAGGGGTGTATTTACAGGGGGTATTGTATGGAATAGTTTGTGACAGTACCCATGGTGTGTGGTAAAGTGGAGTACCACCGCTGTGGCTGGGAGTACCCGGGGGCGATGGAGTGGGCAGCCAGGTGTTTATCCACTCCATGGGTAGGGGAATGCCCCAGGGCTAGGTGATGATGTCAGGGAGATGCCGTTGGGGAGGTAAGGGTCACTTGTGTACTCACTCAGTCCAATAATGCTGACACCAACAACTGTAGTAAACCAAAGTTCTGGACACCGCTGCTGCTGAGGGGGAGCACGCTTAGGTTCCATTTTGTTGGTGTTGCCTGTTGGTCTGTGACCTTTTCCCGTGGCACCTCGTTGCTTTCTGGTTGGTCCCTGCAGCCTGAAACTAGTCTAGTCCTGCTCCCCATTAAGGCTAACTGAGGGAGCTCGCTCTCAGGGTTCATGCTTGGGATTTCTTGGACTGTATTTGTGGAAAGTCTTATCTCTCTCATTGTGCTAGTACCCCGATTTTGGAGCGGGTGGAAAGCGGATCTTGAAGGCTCCGTTCTCGTCGGATGATTTGTCAGGTTCCCTGAAGCTACTCCCTGACCTAGGGTCCACGTACCCCATCGTGCCCTGGTCCCAGCCCGGTGATGGTACAAGGCCGTCGGCTGTCCTCAACGACAATGCCGTGCCCCTTGTCACGATCCTCTGTGACTGGGGGTCCAGCTACTACCAGGCCCAGACCAATGTCTGCTACCTAGTAGTTCCAAGGAGCCCAGCTCCTGACCTCCTCTCACTTTCACCTCCAACATTACACTCTCCTTCCTCTGACTGACACTCCTGACACTCCTGACCTCCCCTTAACCAACCCCCCACGTGGGCGACCCTATTCCACTCAGGCCGTCCACTGGTGTGTCTGGTAGGTGTGGTGAAGAGTGTTCCTAGGATTTTGATTAGCTGGTCTCTGGCAACACCATTTGTTAGGGAACCGTGACCAGGGAGGAAGTGGATATTGCACAGAAGGGTAGATTGCACAATACCCTGTGACGACCTGATAGGCCAGGGCGTCACACTACCACAAAAGACTTCAAGCTGTCATTAATGTTTGAGGGGGCAATAAACAATATTAAAAACTGGGGTATGTGAACTTTTGATCAGGGTCATTTGAATGTTTTGGTTGTCATTATGCTTTAAAAAGAGAAAACACAGTAGTTTGACAATACATGGCTTCACCCAAGCACTAACCATGAGTAGAAAAATAGTTTTTGTGTTATTGAAAACTTTTGAGCACAACTGTATCTACAATGCATGCAAAAGTTTTTATTTTCATCTTTTACATTTTAAAATTATCAAAAAAAGAAAATGGGCCAATGCAAAAGTTTAGGCAGCCTTCATCATTAGTACCTAGTAGCACCCCCTTTGCAAAGTATCACCGCTTTTAATTACTTTTTGTAGCCAGCCAAAAGTCTAGAGATGAGCGAACCGGTCCCGGTTCGGCTCGAGGTCGGTTCGCCGAACGGAGCTCCCGTTCGAGTTCGGCTCGTCGAACGTTCGACGAACCGAACTCGAACTGCATAGGAAACAATGGCAGGCAATCACAAACACAGAAAAACACCTAGAAAACACCCTCAAAGGTGTCCAAAAGGTGACAAACAACTCACAACACATGGGAAAGTGACAAGGACATATACTCATGAGAAAACAAAAGAGCTGGACAAGGAAAAAGAGGAGGACACACAGATATATGAGTATATGCAAGGAAACATCGATTCCATTATTGTGCAACTTGAGCCCTGCTCATTTTAGGCTTCCAATCTGGATAAATTGCCTGAGCTCGCCACGTACGCCTTGGGGATCTTGTCATGTCCTGCAGCCAGCGTTCTCTCGGAACCTGTCTTCAGTGCTGCTGGTGGTCTGCTGGCAGATAAGCACACGCGTCTGTCCACTGACAATGTGGACATGGCTCTCAGAGGACTTTTCTTCCCCTGGGTCAGCCAGGGGACGGGAAAGGCACGCGTATTTTTGAGAGTGCTTCATGCAAAGCATCTTTTTCTTTTTCAAAAGGGGGCTCAACCGATGCCAGTCAAGTGGGGTGTGTGTGGCCCAGTTAGTGGCAACGAAGGAGACTGTGGTTGGAGTCCCCTCGCTGTGTCTCTAAAAGAACCAAGATGAACAAGTCATGGCTCTCAGAGGACTTTTCTTCCCCTGGGTCAGCCAGGGGACGGGAAAGGCACGCGTATTTTTGAGAGTGCTTCATGCAAAGCATCTTTTTCTTTTTCAAAAGGGGGCTCAACCGATGCCAGTCAAGTGGGGTGTGTGTGGCCCAGTTAGTGGAAACGAGGGAGACTGTGGTTGGAGTCCCCTCGCTGTGTCTCTAAAAGAACCAAGATGAACAAGTCATGGCTCTCAGAGGACTTTTCTTCCCCTGGGTCAGCCAGGGGACGGGAAAGGCACACGTATTTTTGAGAGTGCTTCATGCAAAGCATCTTTTTCTTTTTCAAAAGGGGGCTCAACCGATGCCAGTCAAGTGGGGTGTGTGTGGCCCAGTTAGTGGCAACGAAGGAGACTGTGGTTGGAGTCCCCTCGCTGTGTCTCTAAAAGAACCAAGATGAACAAGTCATGGCTCTCAGAGGACTTTTCTTCCCCTGGGTCAGCCAGGGGACGGGAAAGGCACGCGTATTTTTGAGAGTGCTTCATGCAAAGCATCTTTTTCTTTTTCAAAAGGGGGCTCAACCGATGCCAGTCAAGTGGGGTGTGTGTGGCCCAGTTAGTGGAAACGAGGGAGACTGTGGTTGGAGTCCCCTCGCTGTGTCTCTAAAAGAACCAAGATGAACAAGTCATGGCTCTCAGAGGACTTTTCTTCCCCTGGGTCAGCCAGGGGACGGGAAAGGCACGTGTATTTTTGAGAGTGCTTCATGCAAAGCATCTTTTTCTTTTTCAAAAGGGGGCTCAACCGATGCCAGTCAAGTGGGGTGTGTGTGGCCCAGTTAGTGGAAACGAGGGAGACTGTGGTTGGAGTCCCCTCGCTGTGTTTCTAAAAGACCCAAAATGAACAAATCATGGCTCTCAGAGGACTTTTCTTCCCCTGGGTCAGCCAGGGGACGGGAAAGGCACGCGTATTTTTGAGAGTGCTTCATGCAAAGCATCTTTTTCTTTTTCAAAAGGGGGCTCAACCGATGCCAGTCAAGTGGGGTGTGTGTGGCCCAGTTAGTGGAAACGAGGGAGACTGTGGTTGGAGTCCCCTCGCTGTGTTTCTAAAAGACCCAAAATGAACAAATCATGGCTCTCAGAGGACTTTTCTTCCCCTGGGTCAGCCAGGGGACGGGAAAGGCACGCGTATTTTTGAGAGTGCTTCATGCAAAGCATCTTTTTCTTTTTCAAAAGGGGGCTCAACCGATGCCAGTCAAGTGGGGTGTGTGTGGCCCAGTTAGTGGCAACGAAGGAGACTGTGGTTGGAGTCCCCTCGCTGTGTCTCTAAAAGAACCAAGATGAACAAGTCATGGCTCTCAGAGGACTTTTCTTCCCCTGGGTCAGCCAGGGGACGGGAAAGGCACGCGTATTTTTGAGAGTGCTTCATGCAAAGCATCTTTTTCTTTTTCAAAAGGGGGCTCAACCGATGCCAGTCAAGTGGGGTGTGTGTGGCCCAGTTAGTGGAAACGAGGGAGACTGTGGTTGGAGTCCCCTCGCTGTGTTTCTAAAAGACCCAAAATGAACAAATCATGGCTCTCAGAGGACTTTTCTTCCCCTGGGTCAGCCAGGGGACGGGAAAGGCACGCGTATTTTTGAGAGTGCTTCATGCAAAGCATCTTTTTCTTTTTCAAAAGGGGGCTCAACCGATGCCAGTCAAGTGGGGTGTGTGTGGCCCAGTTAGTGGAAACGAGGGAGACTGTGGTTGGAGTCCCCTCGCTGTGTTTCTCAAAGACCCAAAATGAACAAATCATGGCTCTCAGAGGACTTTTCTTCCCCTGGGTCAGCCAGGGGATGGGAAAGGCACGCGTATTTTTGAGAGTGCTTCATGCAAAGCATCTTTTTCTTTTTCAAAAGGGGGCTCAACCGATGCCAGTCAAGTGGGGTGTGTGTGGCCCAGTTAGTGGAAACGAGGGAGACTGTGGTTGGAGTCCCCTCGCTGTGTTTCTCAAAGACCCAAAATGAACAAATCATGGCTCTCAGAGGACTTTTCTTCCCCTGGGTCAGCCAGGGGATGGGAAAGGCACGCGTATTTTTGAGAGTGCTTCATGCAAAGCATCTTTTTCTTTTTCAAAAGGGGGCTCAACCGATGCCAGTCAAGTGGGGTGTGTGTGGCCCAGTTAGTGGAAACGAGGGAGACTGTGGTTGGAGTCCCCTCGCTGTGTCTCTAAAAGAACCAAGATTCACAAGTCATGGCTCTCAGAGGACTTTTCTTCCCCTGGGTCAGCCAGGGGACGGGAAAGGCACGCGTATTTTTGAGAGTGCTTCATGCAAAGCATCTTTTTCTTTTTCAAAAGGGGGCTCAACCGATGCCAGTCAAGTGGGGTGTGTGTGGCCCAGTTAGTGGAAACGAGGGAGACTGTGGTTGGAGTCCCCTCGCTGTGTTTCTAAAAGACCCAAAATGAACAAATCATGGCTCTCAGAGGACTTTTCTTCCCCTGGGTCAGCCAGGGGACGGGAAAGGCACGCGTATTTTTGAGAGTGCTTCATGCAAAGCATCTTTTTCTTTTTCAAAAGGGGGCTCAACCGATGCCAGTCAAGTGGGGTGTGTGTGGCCCAGTTAGTGGAAACGAGGGAGACTGTGGTTGGAGTCCCCTCGCTGTGTTTCTAAAAGACCCAAAATGAACAAATCATGGCTCTCAGAGGACTTTTCTTCCCCTGGGTCAGCCAGGGGACGGGAAAGGCACGCGTATTTTTGAGAGTGCTTCATGCAAAGCATCTTTTTCTTTTTCAAAAGGGGGCTCAACCGATGCCAGTCAAGTGGGGTGTGTGTGGCCCAGTTAGTGGAAACGAGGGAGACTGTGGTTGGAGTCCCCTCGCTGTGTCTCTAAAAGAACCAAGATGAACAAGTCATGGCTCTCAGAGGACTTTTCTTCCCCTGGGTCAGCCAGGGGACGGGAAAGGCACGCGTATTTTTGAGAGTGCTTCATGCAAAGCATCTTTTTCTTTTTCAAAAGGGGGCTCAACCGATGCCAGTCAAGTGGGGTGTGTGTGGCCCAGTTAGTGGAAACGAGGGAGACTGTGGTTGGAGTCCCATCGCTGTGTTTCTAAAAGACCCAAAATGAACAAATCATGGCTCTCAGAGGACTTTTCTTCCCCTGGGTCAGCCAGGGGACGGGAAAGGCACGCGTATTTTTGAGAGTGCTTCATGCAAAGCATCTTTTTATTTTTCAAAAGGGGGCTCAACCGATGCCAGTCAAGTGGGGTGTGTGTGGCCCAGTTAGTGGAAAAGAGGGAGACTGTGGTTGGAGTCCCCTCGCTGTGTCTCTAAAAGAACCAAGATGAACAAGTCATGGCTCTCAGAGGACTTTTCTTCCCCTGGGTCAGCCAGGGGACGGGAAAGGCACGCGTATTTTTGAGAGTGCTTCATGCAAAGCATCTTTTTCTTTTTCAAAAGGGGGCTCAACCGATGCCAGTCAAGTGGGGTGTGTGTGGCCCAGTTAGTGGAAACGAGGGAGACTGTGGTTGGAGTCCCCTCGCTGTGTTTCTAAAAGACCCAAAATGAACAAATCATGGCTCTCAGAGGACTTTTCTTCCCCTGGGTCAGCCAGGGGACGGGAAAGGCACGCGTATTTTTGAGAGTGCTTCATGCAAAGCATCTTTTTCTTTTTCAAAAGGGGGCTCAACCGATGCCAGTCAAGTGGGGTGTGTGTGGCCCAGTTAGTGGAAACGAGGGAGACTGTGGTTGGAGTCCCCTCGCTGTGTTTCTAAAAGACCCAAAATGAACAAATCATGGCTCTCAGAGGACTTTTCTTCCCCTGGGTCAGCCAGGGGACGGGAAAGGCACGCGTATTTTTGAGAGTGCTTCATGCAAAGCATCTTTTTCTTTTTCAAAAGGGGGCTCAACCGATGCCAGTCAAGTGGGGTGTGTGTGGCCCAGTTAGTGGAAACGAGGGAGACTGTGGTTGGAGTCCCCTCGTTGAGTCTCTAAAAGAACCAAGATGAACAAGTCATGGCTCTCAGAGGACTTTTCTTCCCCTGGGTCAGCCAGGGGACGGGAAAGGCACGCGTATTTTTGAGAGTGCTTCATGCAAAGCATCTTTTTCTTTTTCAAAAGGGGGCTCAACCGATGCCAGTCAAGTGGGGTGTGTGTGGCCCAGTTAGTGGAAACGAAGGAGAGTGTGGTTGGAGTCCCCTCGCTGTGTTTCTAAAAGACCCAAAATGAACAAATCATGGCTCTCAGAGGACTTTTCTTCCCCTGGGTCAGCCAGGGGACGGGAAAGGCACGCGTATTTTTGAGAGTGCTTCATGCAAAGCATCTTTTTCTTTTTCAAAAGGGGGCTCAACCGATGCCAGTCAAGTGGGGTGTGTGTGGCCCAGTTAGTGGAAACGAGGGAGACTGTGGTTGGAGTCCCCTCGCTGTGTCTCTAAAAGAACCAAGATGAACAAGTCATGGCTCTCAGAGGACTTTTCTTCCCCTGAGTTAGCCAGGGGACGGGAAAGGCACGCGTATTTTTGAGAGTGCTTCATGCAAAGCATCTTTTTCTTGTTCAAAAGGGGGCTCAACCGATGCCAGTCAAGTGGGGTGTGTGTGGCCCAGTTAGTGGAAACGAGGGAGACTGTGGTTGGAGTCCCCTCGCTGTGTCTCTAAAAGAACCAAGATGAACAAGTCATGGCTCTCAGAGGACTTTTCTTCCCCTGGGTCAGCCAGGGGACGGGAAAGGCACGCGTATTTTTGAGAGTGCTTCATGCAAAGCATCTTTTTCTTTTTCAAAAGGGGGCTCAACCGATGCCAGTCAAGTGGGGTGTGTGTGGCCCAGTTAGTGGAAACGAGGGAGACTGTGGTTGGAGTCTCCTCGCTGTGTCTCTAAAAGAACCAAGATGAACAAGTCATGGCTCTCAGAGGACTTTTCTTCCCCTGGGTCAGCCAGGGGACGGGAAAGGCACGCGTATTTTTGAGAGTGCTTCATGCAAAGCATCTTTTTCTTTTTCAAAAGGGGGCTCAACCGATGCCAGTCAAGTGGGGTGTGTGTGGCCCAGTTAGTGGAAACGAGGGAGACTGTGGTTGGAGTCCCCTCGCTGTGTCTCTAAAAGAACCAAGATGAACAAGTCATGGCTCTCAGAGGACTTTTCTTCCCCTGGGTCAGCCAGGGGACGGGAAAGGCACGCGTATTTTTGAGAGTGCTTCATGCAAAGCATCTTTTTCTTTTTCAAAAGGGGGCTCAACCGATGCCAGTCAAGTGGGGTGTGTGTGGCCCAGTTAGTGGAAACGAGGGAGACTGTGGTTGGAGTCCCCTCGCTGTGTCTCTAAAAGAACCAAGATGAACAAGTCATGGCTCTCAGAGGACTTTTCTTCCCCTGGGTCAGCCAGGGGACGGGAAAGGCACGCGTATTTTTGAGAGTGCTTCATGCAAAGCATCTTTTTCTTTTTCAAAAGGGGGCTCAACCGATGCCAGTCAAGTGGGGTGTGTGTGGCCCAGTTAGTGGAAACGAGGGAGACTGTGGTTGGAGTCCCCTCGCTGTGTTTTACATGCTTTTAGAAGGGCATGACATGGCTTGGAGGTTGACTTTCATCATCTGCAAACTGTTGGCTACCAAAATGCTGCCTTTCCAACAAATGTGGTTATAGACAATGAGGAACATACTGATGAAGATGAGACGCAGATACCCGATTGGGATGACAACTTAAATATTCGGTCAGGGCAAGAAGAGGCTCTGTCTGAGGGGGAGGGGAGTGCAAACACAACAATTGATGATGAAGTCCTAGATCCCACCTACTGTCAACCCACAGTCAGACACTCGAGGAGGTCAACAGAGGCGGTGGAGGAGGATGCAACCGACGTCGAAGTAACCTTGCGCCTTCCTGGACACAGTCGGAGCACTGGTAGCACGTCTACAACTGCATCCTCAGCCAACACTCTGCCTCTGAGCATTATTTGGGGTGGATCAACAGGTCGCATGGCCTCTAAGCCTTGCCTAGCCTGGTCCTTTTTTGACATAAAAAAAGATCGCCCTAATTATGTGATCTGTAACATTTGGCATGGTTATCTTAGTAGAGGTCAAAACCTCAGCAGTTTGACAACTTCTTCCATGAATCGTCACATGAATAAATATCATATGGCCTGGTGGGAAGCTCACCGTGCTGCAATGCGGCCTAGCGGAGCCAACCATCCACCGCCTGCCCCTTCCAGTGCATCCGCGCGCTCGTCATCTTCTAGGACTGTGGGGACAGCTGTCACACCTGTTTTTCCACCCACAACGTCCACCACTGTAACCGCAACAGGCAGTTTGCTTGGTAGGTCGTCAGTTGGTTTGGAAGGGGAAACAAGTGATTGTGTACAGCTCTCTCAAACATTGATAGCACCAACGTTGGATGAAGGCAACATCATGTCTCCGCCTGCACTTTCCTCACAAACCTGCATTTTTCCAGGGACACCCTACTCAACACCGTCTACACACAGCAGCCAGATCTCTGTCCCTCAGATGTGGTCAAATAAAAGGCCACTTCCTGCGACCCATGACAAAGCTAAGAGGTTGACTCTATCCCTCTGTAAGCTGTTGGCTACCGAAATGCTGCCTTTCCGCCTAGTGGACACACAGGATTTTAGAGACCTTATGTCTGTCGCTGTGCCCCAGTACCAGATGCCTAGTCGCCACTACTTCTCTAAGAAAGGTGTGCCCGCGCTACACCAGCATGTCACACACAACATCACCGCTTCCTTGAGAAACTCTGTGTGTGAACGGGTGCATTTCACCACCGATACTTGGACCAGTAAGCATGGACAGGGACGTTACATGTCGCTGACTGGGCACTGGGTAACTATGGTGATAGATGGTGAAGGGTCTGCTGCACAAGTCTTGCCGTCCACACGACTTGTGTGTCAATCTTCTGTCTGTCCAAGTTCCGCCACTGCTTCTGCATCCTCCACCTCATCTGGGTCCTCCACCTCCGCCCCAAGCCTGCCTGGTCAGGCCACCAGCGTTCTCACTGCGCAGAAGGAATCACGCAACCCTCATTACTATGCTGGCAGCATCAGGCGGTCTTTAGCTTGACATGTCTTGGGAATAAAAGTCACACAGCTGAGGAGTTGTGGTCAGCTCTGCGGTCCGAGTTTCATAAATGGTTGTCTCCACTCAACCTGCAGCCTGGTAAGGCCGTTTGCGACAATGCTGCAAACCTGGGTGCGGAACTTCGCCTGGGCAAGGTGACACACGTACCTTGTATGGCTCACGTGTTGAACCTTGTCGTCCAGCAATTTTTAACACACTATCCTGGCCTAGATGGCCTTCTGAACAGGGCACGAAAACTGTCTGCTCACTTCCGCCGTTCAAGTGCCGCAGCTGAGCGACTTGCATCGCTCCAGAAGTCTTTCGGCCTGCCGGTTCATCGCCTGAAATGCGATGTGGCGACACGCTGGAATTCAACTCTCCACATGTTACAGCGACTGTGGCAGCACCGCAGAGCCATGGTGCAATACGTCATGACGTATAACCAGGGCCAACGAGATGCAGAGGTGGGACAGATCACCCTGATGGAGTGGTCTCAGATCAAGGACCTATGCACCCTTCTGCACAGTTTCGAATGGCGACTAATATGTTTAGCGCTGACAATGCCATTATCAGCATGACAATCCAGTCATTTACATGCTGGAGCACACGCTAAACACTATTCGGACTCAGGGGGTGGGACAACAGGAAGGGGACTAACTACAGGAGGATTCATATGCGCAAGAGACACCAACATCACCAAGGTCCAGACGTTCATCATCACCAAGGTGGCAGGCATGGGACCATGGGGGACAGGGATCAACAAGGGCGCATGGTAGCAGGCGAAATGTTGAGGAAGGTGCAGAAGAACATGAAGAAATGGAGGACGAACTGTCCATGGACATGGAAGACTCAGCAGATGAGGGGGAGCTTGGTCAAATTTCAGTTGAAAGAGGTTGGGGGGAGATGTCAGAGGAAGAAAGAACGGTTAGCACCTCTATGCCACAAACACAGCGTGGACTTGGTCCGCATGGCTGCGCAAGACACATGAGTGCCTTCTTGTTGCACTACCTCCAACATGACCCTCGTATTGTCAAAATTAGAAGTGATGATGACTACTAGCTTGCCACACTATTAGATCCCCGGTACAAGTCCAAATTTTGTGACATAATTCCACCCATAGAAATGGACGCACGTATGCAGGAGTATCAGCAGAAGCTGTTACTCGATCTTAGCTCGGCTTTTCCACGAAACATCCGTGCAGGTGAAGGGAGTGATTCTTCCAGTTGGAACGTGACAAACATGGGACGGCTTCGTCATCTTCAACAGTCTACCCGTACCAGTAGGACCGGATCTGGTGCTGGTAACAGCAATTTTATGGAATCTTTTAATAATTTTTTTAGACCCTCCTTTGCAAGGCCACCAGAGACAACAAGTCTGACACATAGTCAACGGATGGAGAGGATGATACAGGAGTATCTCCAAATGAACATCGATGCAATGACTTTTCAAATGGAGCCTTGCTCCTTTTGGGCTTCAAATCTAGAAAAATGTCCAGAGCTCTCCAGTTACACCTTGAAGATTTTGTCGTGTCCAGCTGCCAGCGTTGTCTCTGAACGTGTCTTCAGTGCTGCTGGGTGTGTGCTGACAGATAAGCGCACGCGTCTGTCCAGTGACAATGTGGACAGACTGACGTTCATCAAAATGAACAAGTCATGGATCCAGAATGAATTTACTACCCCTGTGTCATCCTGGGGAGAGTAAATGCTTGTGGATTTGGAATGTGCATGATGCAAATCAAAACATCCTGTTTGCAACTAGGGCACAAGTGCTGCCACTGAATGGGTGGGTGTGTGTGGGGCACAATTTTTGGAAAAAAGGGAGGCTCCGCTTGGAGTAACCCTTGCTTACATTGTTTTTAAAAGGAGACAAGATGACCAAGTCATGGTTCAGCAAAGACTTTATCTACCTACCCCGGTGTCATGCTGGGGACGGTTAATTATGGCGTATTTTTGAATGTGCTTGATGCAAATCAAAACATCCTGTTTGCAGCTATGGCACAAGTGCTGCCACTGATGGGGTGTCTGTGTGCCCAATTTTTGGAAAAAAGGTAGACTCCGCTTGGAGTAACCCTTGCTTGCTGTGTTTTTTAAAAATGATACAAGATGAACAGATCTGAAGGCAAGATGAAGGCAACATCATGTCTCCGCCTGCACTTTCCTCACAAACCTGCATTTTTCCAGGGACACCCTACTCAACACCGTCTACACACAGCAGCCAGATCTCTGTCCCTCAGATGTGGTCAAATAAAAGGCCACTTCCTGCGACCCATGACAAAGCTAAGAGGTTGACTCTATCCCTCTGTAAGCTGTTGGCTACCGAAATGCTGCCTTTCCGCATGGTGGACACACAGGATTTTAGAGACCTTATGTCTGTCACTGTGCCCCAGTACCAGATGCCCAGTCGCCACTACTTCTCTAAGAAAGGTGTGCCTGCGCTACACCAGCATGTCGCACACAACATCACCGCTTCCTTGAGAAACTCTGTGTGTGAACAGGTGCATTTCACCACGGATACTTGGACCAGTAAGCATGGATAGGGACGTTACATGTCGCTGACTGGGCACTGGCAAACTATGGTGAGAGATGGAGAAGGGTCTGCTGTACAAGTCTTGCCGTCCCCACGAGTTGTTTCAATCCTTGTTCTGTATGTAGAAGTTAATACACTGCTTCTGCCTCTTCAACCTCGTGTGGGTCCTCCACCTTGGCGCAAACCCTGTGTGGTCAGGCCACCCTTCCTTGCAACTGCGCACAAGGACTACCACACACCTCCTTACTATGCTGGCAGCAGAGCTCAATGCAATCAGGCGGTCAAAGTTTTACTTTGAAATGTATGGGAAATGTGAGTCACACCGCTATTCCAGAGAATAGTAGTCAGGCAGGGTCAAAACATTAATTGAGGAACAGGAACAGAATGGGACGGCCATGACTTAATCAGAAAACAAGCAGAGGTGAAATGCGGATCGGCCAACAAGGTACATAAACAGCAAGCAGGAAAAGTAGTCAGGTAACAAGCACACAAAATCATAAAACTGAACTGGGGGTAAAATTAACCAGAGGTTCATAGCTATGTCTGGCAGTGGTCTGCAGACAGGATGGGCATAAAAAAGGGTGTGGTGTCTTCACATTGGTTGTAGCTGAATGATGGTATTAAATCTGTGAGATACCCACCAGCTACATTCAGCCAGAGATTCTGCATCTGTCAAGGTAATGCAGCCCAGTGGGTTAGCATAACCTGCGTCCACCTGCGCCGCTGGCATCGACTCCTCTCCCATCATCAGCACTATGCATGAAAGGAACACGTTGTCACCTGGCGACTGGAGTACAAATTGCCGGAGCGGACTCCGTTGGTGACTTAACAGCCGTGTGCGGCAATGATGCAAACCTGGCTGCGGGCCATCCTCAGGGCAATGTGACACACGTGCCTTGTATGGCTCACGTGTTGAATCTGATTCTCCAGTAATTTTTAAAACACCATCACGGCCTACATGGCCTTGTGCAGCGGGAACGCTCGCTATGTGCTCACTTCCATCGTGCGCACACAGCAGCTCCACAACTTTCATCACTCCGGAAGTCTTAGGGTCTGGCAGTTAAACGCCGGAAATGCGATGTTCCGACACGCAGGAATTGGAATCTGCACATGTTGCAGCGTGTGTGGCAGCACCGCAGAGCCCTGCTGAAATACGTTATGACATATAGCCTGGGATAACTTGATCAAGAGGTGGTGCAGATCACGCTGCTGGAGTGGTGTCAGATCAAGGACCTATGCACCCTGCTACACAGTTCACAAATGTCGACGAAGATGTTTAGCACTGGCAATGTCATTCTCAGCGTGACAATTCTAGTCATCTACATGATGGAGCACACTGTAATTATTATTCGGAGTCAGGTGTTGGGACAAGAGGAAGGGGAGGAAGTACAGGAGGAGTCATATGCGGAAGGGATAACAAGATCTACGAGGTCCAGATGGTCAGCGGCACCTATGCGGCAGTCATGGTGAGGGAGAGGGATTAACAAGGGCGCATAGTATCAGCAAAAAGTGTTGATGAAAGTGCAGGAGCCCATGAAGAAATGGAGGACGAACTGGCGATGGGCATGGAAGACTCAGCAGATGAGTGAGAGCTTGCTCACATTTCGGTTGTGCGAGGTTGTGGGTAGAGGGCAGAGGAAGGATGCACGATTCTCACCTCTCTGCCACCAACACACCAAGGACTTGGTCCTCCTGGATGCACAAGACACATGAGCGCCTTCTTGCTGCACTACCTACATAACCCTCGGATTGTATGAATTTGAAGTAATCCTGAATACTGGGTTGCCACATTGTTAGATCCCCGGTACAAGACAAAATTTGGCGAACTAATTCCTGCCATAGAAATAGACGCACGTATACAGGAGTATCTGCAGAATGTGGTACGCAATCTTAGATCTACTTTTCCACTAAACACCAGTGCTGCACAGAGTGCATCTCAACGCTTTGTCATGGATAGGAGGAAATGGTCTTTTACTTGTCCACATGGGAGGGACCGAGGGATGGCTGCTGTGCTGAGATGGCGTTGAGTACGGTGTCCCTGCACAGTTGCACTTTTGGTCATATCCCAAAATGAGTTGAAAAAGGACAGATGCTCTTGGAAAGGGGAACAGGTGTGTTGGAAAGGGGAAAAAAGTTTTGGTCCGTGGATTTGGTGGTTAAGCAACTGTAACATTTGCTGAAGAAACAACATCTGTTACAGTGGGACTGGCAGATTTGGATAAAGTGGTATATAATCTGTGACCGCTATATAACGAAAATTAATAAGAAAAGAAAGAGAAAGGTATTAGTGATGAGCGAGCATGCTTGTCACTACTCGGTACTCGCACGAGTATCACTGTACTCGGGCTGCTCGGCGGGGACCGAGTAATCTCGCGATACTCGTGCTTTACTCGTGGTCTTCATTTCTGCATGTTGGCGCTCTTTTGAGAGCCAGCCCTCATGCAGGGATTGGCTGGCAGACCACTGCAATGCCACAGCCCTGTTAGTTGTGGAATTGCAGTGATTGGCCGGCCTGCACAGCGTCACCGAGCCTTTATATAGGCCGGCGCGCTGTGCTCTGCTCACAGCTATTCTGACAGTGAGTGTAGGGAGAGTGTCGCTGATTCAGGGAAAGCTTTGCGGCCCTTTATAGCTTTTTCAGTTGCAGGGCTGCAAACAGTGTGACCAAAAGTCCTTCTCAGGACTATTCTAGTTGTATACAGGCAGGCAGGGTATAGCCAGGTCGGCGTACAGTAGCAGAGTCCTTCTCAGGACTATTGTTGCTATATACAGGCAGGGTATAGCCAGGTCTGAATACAGGCTAGTGACCAAAAGAGTCCTTGTCAGGACTATTGTAGCAGTATACAGGCAGGCAGGCAGGCAGGGTAGTGGTGACCGTATACCAGCCTTCATATCTGGGGCTGGTGTACACAGTGTAAAACAGTCCAGATAGTGTCTGACTTGTCTGTAATTGTCGCTCCCCAAAAAAACCTGTTAGGTTCTTATTGATTCCGTGCTTGGTTTTTAAAACCGCACGTGTGTGCCTGTTGGTGGCAGCGTACAGGTGCACTGGTGTGCGTTTACCAAACTATTATATAACGCACAAGTGTAGTGTATAATACACGTCAGTCAGCAGTGGCTGATAGTGTCAGAGTTCTTAATTTTTGCTCCTAAAACCTGTGTTAGGTTATTATTGCGTCCGTGCTTGGTTTTTAAAACCGCACGGGTGTGCCTGTTGGTGGCAGCGTACAGGTGCACTGGTGTGCGTTTACCAAACTATTATATAACGCACAAGTGTAGTGTATAATACACGTCAGTCAGCAGTGGCTGATAGTGTCAGAGTTCTTAATTTTTGCTCCTAAAACCTGTGTTAGGTTATTATTGCGTCCGTGCTTGGTTTTTAAAACCGCACGTGTGTGCCTGTTGGTGGCAGCGTACAGGTGCACTGGTGTGCGTTTTTACCAAACTATTATATAACGCACAAGTGTAGTGTATAATACACGTCAGTCAGCAGTGGCTGATAGTGTCAGAGTTCTTAATTTTTGCTCCTAAAACCTGTGTTAGGTTATTATTGCGTCCGTGCTTGGTTTTTAAAACCGCACGTGTGTGCCTGTTGGTGGCAGCGTACAGGTGCACTGGTGTGCGTTTTTACCAAACTATTATATAACGCACAAGTGTAGTGTATAATACACGTCAGTCAGCAGTGGCTGATAGTGTCAGAGTTCTTAATTTTTGCTCCTAAAACCTGTGTTAGGTTATTATTGCGTCCGTGCTTGGTTTTTAAAACCGCACGTGTGTGCCTGTTGGTGGCAGCGTACAGGTGCACTGGTGTGCGTTTTTACCAAACTATTATATAACGCACAAGTGTAGTGTATAATACACGTCAGTCAGCAGTGGCTGATAGTGTCAGAGTTCTTAATTTTTGCTCCTAAAACCTGTGTTAGGTTATTATTGCGTCCGTGCTTGGTTTTTAAAACCGCACGTGTGTGCCTGTTGGTGGCAGCGTACAGGTGCACTGGTGTGCGTTTTTACCAAACTATTATATAACGCACAAGTGTAGTGTATAATACACGTCAGTCAGCAGTGGCTGATAGTGTCAGAGTTCTTAATTTTTGCTCCTAAAACCTGTGTTAGGTTATTATTGCGTCCGTGCTTGGTTTTTAAAACCGCACGTGTGTGCCTGTTGGTGGCAGCGTACAGGTGCACTGGTGTGCGTTTTTACCAAACTATTATATAACGCACAAGTGTAGTGTATAATACACGTCAGTCAGCAGTGGCTGATAGTGTCAGAGTTCTTAATTTTTGCTCCTAAAACCTGTGTTAGGTTCTTAGTGCGTCCGTGCTTGCATTTAAAAACCGCACGTGTGTGCCTGTCGGTGGCAGCGTACAGGTGCACTTGTGTGCAATTTCCAGAAACTTTGATATAACGCACAAGTAGTGAATATACACGTCAGCAGTGCACAGCATTGCAAAATGCGCAAGGGCATTGGCAAGGAACAAGGAAGTGGACGTGATGGTGGTGCAGGCAGAGGCCGAGGTCGTGGGCAAGCTCTAATTTCGCCACAACAAAGGGCCACATCTAGTCGCTCGCACGTCCTGTCCCAAATTCTTGGGGACCGCAGCAGTACACCGCTCTTGAACCAAGACCAGTGTCAACAGGTTGTTAGTTGGATAGCGGATAATGCTTCCAGTCAGATTGGCACCACCACAAACACTCTGTCTTCCACACGGTCAAGTGTCAGTAGCCGTGATACTGCACCGCACATTTCTGAACCTGATCCTCCTTCCTACCACCAGGCTGAGTACACGTCCTCCTCGGACATTAATGATCCCACACTTGGACACTCGGAAGAGCTGTTCACGTTTCCATTCACACATTCTGGCCTCTCGCCAGCTCATATTGAAGTGGGTCATGAGGAGATCGTCTGTACAGATGGCCAAATATTTGAGCAGCCACGTTCTCACGAAGTTGGCAACGTGTCTCAACAAGTGGTGGACGATGATGAGACACAATTGTCAGCAAGTCAGGAGGAGGAGCAGGGTGCGGAAGAGGAAGACGACGTGGTGGATGATCCAGTAACTGACCCAACCTGGCAGGAGGATATGCAGAGCGAGGACAGCAGTGCACAGGGGGAGGGAGGCGTAGCATCACAACAGGCAGTAAGAAGCAGGGTGGTGGCCCCAGGCAGAAGTCAGGCAACCGTTCCCCGGAACAACACGACGACACAAGGTGCCTGTACAAATGTTAGGTCTTCACGAGTCTGGCAGTTTTTTAAGTTGGATCCAGATGATTCAAAAAAGGCCATTTGCAACACCTGCCGTGCCAGCATCAGCAGGGGTACCAAAACTAGCAGCCTGACCACCACCAGCATGATCAGGCACATGTCAGCCAAGCACCCGACTTTGTGGGAAGTACAACAGAGTCGAGGAGCAGTGCTTGCTGATGTCACTGCTACGTCTTCGCTGGTTGTGCATGCGAGCCAATCCTCTGTCCATGCTGCCTGCGAACAAGCCTCCTCCACTCCTGCACCTGCAGTTGCCTACGCAGAAAGAACACCATCATCAAGCACGTCCTTGTCCCAGCGCAGCGTTCAGTTATCCATTCAGCAAACCTTTGAACGCAGGCGCAAATACACTGCCAACACCCCACATGCCACAGTTCTAAATGCTAACATTTCGCGACTGCTTGCGCTGGAAATGTTGCCTTTTAGGCTGGTGGAGACAGAAGCATTCCGTGACCTGATGGCGGCAGCTGTCCCACGTTACTCGGTCCCCAGCCGCCACTATTTCTCCCGGTGTGCCGTCCCCGCGTTGCATAACCACGTGTCACAAAACATCACACGTGCCCTGAACAACGCTGTTTCACCCAAGGTCCACCTAACCACAGACACGTGGACAAGTGCTTGTGGGCAAGGCCGCTACATCTCGTTGACGGCACACTGGGTTAATATTGTGGAAGCTGGGACCCAGTCTGAGCGAGGGACGGAACACGTCCTTCCCACACCAAGGTTTGCAGGCCCTACCTCAGTCAGTGTTTCACCCACACTCTACAGCTCCGGAATGTCATGCTCTTCAGCCTCCTCCTCCTCCTGCGCATCCTCATCCACTGTGCCCTCCACACCAGTCACAAGCTGGAAGCACTGCAGCACTGCCTCGGCGAAGCGGCAACAGGCTGTGCTGAAGCTAATCTGCATAGGTGACAAACCCCACAATGCAGAAGAGCTGTGGACAGCTCTGAAACAGCAGGCAGATCACTGGCTCACACCTCTGAACCTAAAGCCAGGAAAGGTCGTTTGTGACAATGGCCGGAACCTGGTGGCGGCTTTGAGGCGAGGCCAGCTGACACATGTTCCATGCGTGGCCCATGTGCTCAACCTCGTGGTTCAGCGGTTTATAAAGTCATACCCAGAGCTGTCTGATCTGCTGGTAAAAGTTCGCCGCCTGTCTGCACATTTTCGAAAGTCACCTACTGCTTCAGCCGGCCTTGCCGGCTTTCAGCGCAGTTTGCATCTTCCGGCTCACAGACTGGTGTGTGATGTCCCCACGCGTTGGAATTCAACTCTGCACATGTTGGTCAGGATATGTGAGCAGAAGAGGGCAGTTGTTGAGTACCTGCATCACCTAAGCCGTCGGGAAATGGGTCAAACTCCACACATAACACCTGAGGAGTGGAGATGGATGTCAGACCTATGTACCATCCTCCAAAACTTTGAGGACTCCACCAAGATGGTGAGTGGTGATGACGCCATTATTAGCGTCACCATACCGCTACTCTGCCTTCTAAAACGGTCCCTGCTGAAAAACAAACATGATGCATTGCAGGCGGAGCGCGATGAGTTGCAGCAAGAAACAGTAGTGGGTGTGGGTGATAACACACAGCCCAGCCTCGTCTCATCACAACGTGCAGTGGAGGACTATGACGAGGAGGAGGATGAAGACATGGAGCAACTCTCCGGCCAAATTGAGGATATGACATGCACACCAGTCATATCCTCGATTCAGCGTGGCTGGCCAGAGGACAGGGTAGATGAGGAGGAGGAGGAGGAGGAGGAGGAGGAGGACAGCATGTTCAGTCATCTTGTTGGTCAGGCTACTGAAGTCCTGGCTGTTAAGAGTCTGGCGCACATGGCTGACTTTATGGTAAGCTGCCTGTCTCGTGACCCTCGCGTTAAGAACATCTTGGCCGACAATCATTACTGGTTGGTAACACTGTTAGACCCACGCTACAAGGAGAACTTTTTGTCTCTTATTCCCGTGGAGGAGAGGTCAACCAAAATGCAGCAGTTTCGGAAGGCCATACTCACGGAAGTAGGCAAAGCATTCCCCTCACAAAACGCTAGCGGCATAGGTCAGGAATCAGTGGACAACCGAGGCGTACAGCCGAGAGAGGCACAAGTCCAATCCGCCAGAGGTAGGGGAACAGTCTTTAAGATGTGGGACAGTTTTCTCAGCCCCTCACGTACCACAGCCCCTGAGGTGCGGGGTAGTGCCACAAGAAATCCTAAGTTTGCCCAGATGCTGAAGGAGTACCTTGCAGATCGAACAACTGTACTCCGACATTCCTCTGTGCCTTACAATTATTGGGTATCCAAGCTGGACACGTGGCATGAATTGGCTCTCTACGCCTTGGAAGTCCTGGCCTGCCCTGCTGCTAGCTTTTTGTCAGAGCGTGTTTTTAGTGCCGCAGGTGGAATCATTACAGATAAACGCACCCGCCTGTCAACTGAAAATGCTGACAGGCTGACTCTGATAAAGATGAACAAGGGTTGGATTGGGCCAGACTTCACCACACCACCAGCAAATGAGAGCGGAGTTTAAAGTTTGCCATGTACCTCCACTCACCCATGGGTACACTTCTCGACTTTGGATAATCGCTGGACTGCTCCTCCTTCTCCTCATGCGCCATCATGATGACCGTTACAATAGTTAGGTCTTTGTTTCAGGTATACCCCCAGTGGTAAATTTTTTCGCCCATTCTTTGCAGAATGGACATTACAACGACAGGAGACCCGCTCCTTTGCAATGGGAACAATGTTTTGAGGCCCTCATGCACGTCTCTACCCAGGGACAACGTGGAGCCTCCCAATTTTTGGCTGCCCTGCCTAAGGGCTATACTGAAATACACCCACTTCCTTACAATGGGCACTTCAGGTTTACAGGCCATCATGCACGTCTCTATCCAGGGACAATGTGGAGCCTCCCAATTTTTGGCTGCCCTGGCAAAGGGCTATACTGAAATAGACCCACTTCCTTACAATGGGCACTTCAGGTTTACAGGCCATCATGCACGTCTCTATCCAGGGACAATGTGGAGCCTCCCAATTTTTGGCTGCCCTGGCAAAGGGCTATACTGAAATAGACCCACTTCCTTACAATGGGCACTTCAGGTTTACAGGCCATCATGCACGTCTCTATCCAGGGACAATGTGGAGCCTCCCAATTTTTGGCTGCCCTGGCAAAGGGCTATACTGAAATAGACCCACTTCCTTACAATGGGCACTTCAGGTTTACAGGCCATCATGCACGTCTCTATCCAGGGACAATGTGGAGCCTCCCAATTTTTGGCTGCCCTGGCAAAGGGCTATACTGAAATAGACCCACTTCCTTACAATGGGCACTTCAGGTTTACAGGCCATCATGCACGTCTCTATCCAGGGACAATGTGGAGCCTCCCAATTTTTGGCTGCCCTGGCAAAGGGCTATACTAAAATAGACCCACTTCCTTACAATGGGCACTTCAGGTTTACAGGCCATCATGCACGTCTCTATCCAGGGACATTGGTGAACCTCACAATTTTGGACTGCCCTGGCAAAGGAAAATACTACAAAGACTCACTTCCTCAAAATGGGCACATTAGACTCAAGAGGCCTTCATGTACGTCTCTTCTCAGGGACATCGGAGTGCCACACAATGTTTTCACGTAAAATCTTTCATGTATTAATCTCAAAAAGTAACATACACCAGCTCTATCTCACTATTGGGTATGTGCCCTTAACATTTCTGCCATGAAAAATCATTTTGGGGTCATTTTGGAAGGTTTTCTGGTGAGTCCGTAAAAATGGCGTAAAACGCGGACAAAATTGTTCACAGCTGTGACTTTTGAGTGATAAATGCTTCAAGGGGTCTTCCCCATGCTGTTGCCATGTCATTTGAGCACTCTTCTGAGACTTTTGTGCCATTTTTAGGGTTTCTCCATGCTGCCGGGAGGTCATTTCACAAAAATACTCGGGTCTCCCATAGGATAACATTGGGCTCGTTGCTCGGGCCGAGTACACGAGTATCTTGGGAGGCTCGGCCCGAGCTTCGAGCACCCGAGCTTTTTAGTACTCGCTCATCACTAAAAGGTATATATCCCCATCAGCAGTCAGTGTCCACCGTGCTCCCAGTTGGAAAAGGAGAGGTTGGCAACTTGAAGGTTTGGTGGAGGATACAGAGCTGTGTGGCTATGAAACTAATAGTAGCCTGAACCGAGTTAGACGCCATTCGGATCTGGAGACTGGGAGCCCTGTTAGCGTCACAGGGTCCACACGCCCACCCAGCCCAGGAACTCCCTGTTAACAACACAGGGGCCATTGAGTACGCTGACCGTGTGCGTAGGGGCCACACCTGTGGACAGCAGGCGCATCAGCAGCAGCAGGCCTGTTAATGCCACTGGGCTGCACAAGCAGGACTGTTAGGACAGGAGCTGGTCTTAACCGTTCTGCGTTACCAACTGTGGTGGTGGCCTGCATCCACCACCCTATCCCTGCCTACCTCTGGCCTAAAGCCGCAATGGGTTCAACACATGGAGTTGTGCTCTTTCGGAGCATAATAGAAGACTGCGCACGTCCTTGTTGGCTCCAGCCCCTTTTATAACCTGGGTCCGCCCCAAACCAGGGTGAACCACAATGCACCTCCTGGAGACAAAAGTAGAGTGACACGTCATCAGTGGCATAACTAGCGTCCTATTTGGAAACGCAACTTCAATTATGACCTCATGGCTGCCATGACCCAAACACCTCACCAGTCATCGTCTGACCATCAATAATGCGGTGACAAGTCATAGGTGTGGGCCTCTGCAAGCCATTTGGGAGGACACCTGATGCCCTGTGGTCTATATGGGACCCCCACATCAGGGCCAGGGCCAAAGAGTTCATTACCGGACCTAGTCTCTGATGCAGGAAGTGCCTGAGCATGCTCAGTAGCATGAAATAAAGTCTCTGAAAAAAGACTATCAGCTTTAGCATGGTGTCTAGGCACAAAACAGGACTTAGACCCGGCACGGAATGCAAGCACCTGTGCAAAGAGGCTTTTCACACTTAGTGTGGGAGCATGCGCTGTATCCCGAAAAGAAGACTTAGCGTCAGGAATAACACAGTCAGGCTGAGCATACTCACTACGCGAAACACTGTAATTATGCTGCAGGCTGGGGTACATCGGCACACGCATGCGCACTAGCTGACTCTCCACACTTAGACGTGGAGGGGAAATTTGTCTTGGAGATGCTGTCTATGAACAGAAGGAAAAGCTAAAGGAAGCCTGACTTTCTATCCCTCCGAATTATGAAATGCAGCAATGAATTCCATGAGTTTGCTATAACATTAGCGTATCAAAATGTGCATGAGGGTGTGATGTAGAGGTGCTAGAAATAGCTTGTCACCAGTGGGGCACTAATGGAATACAACAGCCAGTTCTATGATGCCACTAAATGGCAGTATTTTGTGCTATCATTATAGCTTATTAAAAACAGAGTAGGAGGTTGTCATGCAGAGGTGCTGCACATAGATTTGCAGTAGTGTGAATAGACAAAAGTACAATAGCCACGTTTAGGATACAACTAGGTACAGTGAGTGTTTGCTAGTATAATGGCTGAGTTTAAAAAAGTTTGAGTGTGCAATGCAGGCAGACGTGCTGCAAATATGTTTACAATAGTGTGAATAGACAAAAGTACAATAGTCACGTTTAGGATACAACTAGGTACAGTGAGTGTTTGCTAGTATAATGGCTGAGTTTAAAAAAGTTAGAGTGTGCAATGCAGGCAGACGTGCTGCAAATAACGTTCCAATACTGTGAATTGACAAAAGTACAATAGCCACGTTTAGGATACAACTAGGTACAGTGAGTGTTTGCTAGTATAATGGCTGAGTTTAAAAAAGTTAGAGTGTGCAATGCAGGCAGACGTGCTGCAAATATCGTTCCAATACTGTGAATAGACAAAAGTACAATAGCCACGTTTAGGATACAACTAGGTACACTGAGTGTTTGCTAGTATAATGGCTGAGTTTAAAAAAGTTGGAGTGTGCAATGCAGGCAGACGTGCTGCAAATATGTTTACAATAGTGTGAATAGACAAAAGTACAATAGCCACGTTTAGGATGCCACTAGGTACACTGAGTGTTTGCTAGTATAATGGCTGAGTTTAAAAAAGTTTGAGTGTGCAATGCAGGCAGACGTGCTGCAAATAACGTTCCAATACTGTGAATAGACAAAAGTACAATAGCCACGTTTAGGATACAACTAGGTACACTGAGTGTTTGCTAGTATAATGGCTGAGTTTAAAAAAGTTTGAGTGTGCAATGCAGGCAGACGTGCTGCAAATAACGTTCCAATACTGTGAATAGACAAAAGTACAATAGCCACGTTTAGGATACAACTAGGTACACTGAGTGTTTGCTAGTATAATGGCTGAGTTTAAAAAAGTTTGAGTGTGCAATGCAGGCAGACATGCTGCAAATATGTTTACAATAGTGTGAATAGACAAAAGTACAATAGCCACGTTTAGGATGCCACTAGGTACACTGAGTGTTTGCTAGTATAATGGCTGAGTTTAAAAAAGTTTGAGTGTGCAATGCAGGCAGACGTGCTGCAAATAACGTTCCAATACTGTGAATAGACAAAAGTACAATAGCCACGTTTAGGATACAACTAGGTACAGTGAGTGTTTGCTAGTATAATGGCTGAGTTTAAAAAAGTTAGAGTGTGCAATGCAGGCAGACGTGCTGCAAATATCGTTCCAATACTGTGAATTGACAAAAGTACAATAGCCACGTTTAGGATACAACTAGGTACAGTGAGTGTTTGCTAGTATAATGGCTGAGTTTAAAAAAGTTTGAGTGTGCAATGCAGGCAGACGTGCTGCAAATAACGTTCCAATACTGTGAATTGACAAAAGTACAATAGCCACGTTTAGGATACAACTAGGTACAGTGAGTGTTTGCTAGTATAATGGCTGAGTTTAAAAAAGTTAGAGTGTGCAATGCAGGCAGACGTGCTGCAAATAACGTTCCAATACTGTGAATAGACAAAAGTACAATAGCCACGTTTAGGATACAACTAGGTACAGTGAGTGTTTGCTAGTATAATGGCTGAGTTTAAAAAAGTTAGAGTGTGCAATGCAGGCAGACGTGCTGCAAATATCGTTCTAATACTGTGAATTGACAAAAGTACAATAGCCACGTTTAGGATACAACTAGGTACAGTGAGTGTTTGCTAGTATAATGGCTGAGTTTAAAAAAGTTTGAGTGTGCAATGCAGGCAGACGTGCTGCAAATAACGTTCCAATACTGTGAATTGACAAAAGTACAATAGCCACGTTTAGGATACAACTAGGTACAGTGAGTGTTTGCTAGTATAATGGCTGAGTTTAAAAAAGTTAGAGTGTGCAATGCAGGCAGACGTGCTGCAAATATGTTTACAATAGTGTGACTAGACAAAAGTACAATAGCCACGTTTAGGATGCCACTAGGTACACTGAGTGTTTGCTAGTATAATGGCTGAGTTTAAAAAAGTTTGAGTGTGCAATGCAGGCAGACGTGCTGCAAATAACGTTCCAATACTGTGAATAGACAAAAGTACAATAGCCACGTTTAGGATACAACTAGGTACACTGAGTGTTTGCTAGTATAATGGCTGAGTTTAAAAACGTTGGAGTGTGCAATGCAGGCAGACGTGCTGCAAATATGTTTACAATAGTGTGAATAGACAAAAGTACAATAGCCACGTTTAGGATGCCACTAGGTACACTGAGTGTTTGCTAGTATAATGGCTGAGTTTAAAAAAGTTTGAGTGTGCAATGCAGGCAGACGTGCTGCAAATAACGTTCCAATACTGTGAATAGACAAAAGTACAATAGCCACGTTTAGGATACAACTAGGTACACTGAGTGTTTGCTAGTATAATGGCTGAGTTTAAAAAAGTTTGAGTGTGCAATGCAGGCAGACGTGCTGCAAATAACGTTCCAATACTGTGAATAGACAAAAGTACAATAGCCACGTTTAGGATACAACTAGGTACACTGAGTGTTTGCTAGTATAATGGCTGAGTTTAAAAAAGTTTGAGTGTGCAATGCAGGCAGACATGCTGCAAATATGTTTACAATAGTGTGAATAGACAAAAGTACAATAGCCACGTTTAGGATGCCACTAGGTACACTGAGTGTTTGCTAGTATAATGGCTGAGTTTAAAAAAGTTTGAGTGTGCAATGCAGGCAGACGTGCTGCAAATAACGTTCCAATACTGTGAATAGACAAAAGTACAATAGCCACGTTTAGGATACAACTAGGTACACTGAGTGTTTGCTAGTATAATGGCTGAGTTTAAAAAAGTTTGAGTGTGCAATGCAGGCAGACGTGCTGCAAATAACGTTCCAATACTGTGAATAGACAAAAGTACAATAGCCACGTTTAGGATACAACTAGGTACACTGAGTGTTTGCTAGTATAATGGCTGAGTTTAAAAAAGTTTGAGTGTGCAATGCAGGCAGACATGCTGCAAATATGTTTACAATAGTGTGAATAGACAAAAGTACAATAGCCACGTTTAGGATGCCACTAGGTACACTGAGTGTTTGCTAGTATAATGGCTGAGTTTAAAAAAGTTTGAGTGTGCAATGCAGGCAGACGTGCTGCAAATAACGTTCCAATACTGTGAATAGACAAAAGTACAATAGCCACGTTTAGGATACAACTAGGTACAGTGAGTGTTTGCTAGTATAATGGCTGAGTTTAAAAAAGTTAGAGTGTGCAATGCAGGCAGACGTGCTGCAAATATCGTTCCAATACTGTGAATTGACAAAAGTACAATAGCCACGTTTAGGATACAACTAGGTACAGTGAGTGTTTGCTAGTATAATGGCTGAGTTTAAAAAAGTTTGAGTGTGCAATGCAGGCAGACGTGCTGCAAATAACGTTCCAATACTGTGAATTGACAAAAGTACAATAGCCACGTTTAGGATACAACTAGGTACAGTGAGTGTTTGCTAGTATAATGGCTGAGTTTAAAAAAGTTAGAGTGTGCAATGCAGGCAGACGTGCTGCAAATATGTTTACAATAGTGTGACTAGACAAAAGTACAATAGCCACGTTTAGGATGCCACTAGGTACACTGAGTGTTTGCTAGTATAATGGCTGAGTTTAAAAAAGTTTGAGTGTGCAATGCAGGCAGACGTGCTGCAAATAACGTTCCAATACTGTGAATAGACAAAAGTACAATAGCCACGTTTAGGATACAACTAGGTACACTGAGTGTTTGCTAGTATAATGGCTGAGTTTAAAAAAGTTTGAGTGTGCAATGCAGGCAGACATGCTGCAAATATGTTTACAATAGTGTGAATAGACAAAAGTACAATAGCCACGTTTAGGATGCCACTAGGTACACTGAGTGTTTGCTAGTATAATGGCTGAGTTTAAAAAAGTTTGAGTGTGCAATGCAGGCAGACGTGCTGCAAATAACGTTCCAATACTGTGAATAGACAAAAGTACAATAGCCACATTTAGGATACAACTAGGTACACTGAGTGTTTGCTAGTATAATGGCTGAGTTTAAAAAAGTTTGAGTGTGCAATGCAGGCAGACGTGCTGCAAATATCGTTCCAATACTGTGAATTGACAAAAGTACAATAGCCACGTTTAGGATACAACTAGGTACAGTGAGTGTTTGCTAGTATAATGGCTGAGTTTAAAAAAGTTTGAGTGTGCAATGCAGGCAGACGTGCTGCAAATATCGTTCCAATACTGTGAATAGACAAAAGTACAATAGCCACGTTAAGGATACAACTAGGTACACTGAGTGTTTGCTAGTATAATGGCTGAGTTTAAAAAAGTTTGAGTGTGCAATGCAGGCAGACGTGCTGCAAATATGTTTACAATAGTGTGAATAGACAAAAGTACAATAGCCACGTTTAGGATGCCACTAGGTACACTGAGTGTTTGCTAGTATAATGGCTGAGTTTAAAAAAGTTTGAGTGTGCAATGCAGGCAGACGTGCTGCAAATAACGTTCCAGTACTGTGAATAGACAAAAGTACAATAGCCACGTTTAGGATACAACTAGGTACACTGAGTGTTTGCTAGTATAATGGCTGAGTTTAAAAAAGTTTGAGTGTGCAATGCAGGCAGACATGCTGCAAATATGTTTACAATAGTGTGAATAGACAAAAGTACAATAGCCACGTTTAGGATGCCACTAGGTACACTGAGTGTTTGCTAGTATAATGGCTGAGTTTAAAAAAGTTTGAGTGTGCAATGCAGGCAGACGTGCTGCAAATAACGTTCCAATACTGTGAATAGACAAAAGTACAATAGCCACGTTTAGGATACAACTAGGTACAGTGAGTGTTTGCTAGTATAATGGCTTAGTTTAAAAAAGTTAGAGTGTGCAATGCAGGCAGACGTGCTGCAAATATCGTTCCAATACTGTGAATTGACAAAAGTACAATAGCCACGTTTAGGATACAACTAGGTACACTGAGTGTTTGCTAGTATAATGGCTGAGTTTAAAAAAGTTTGAGTGTGCAATGCAGGCAGACATGCTGCAAATATGTTTACAATAGTGTGAATAGACAAAAGTACAATAGCCACGTTTAGGATGCCACTAGGTACACTGAGTGTTTGCTAGTATAATGGCTGAGTTTAAAAAAGTTTGAGTGTGAAATGCAGGCAGACGTGCTGCAAATAACGTTCCAATACTGTGAATAGACAAAAGTACAATAGCCACGTTTAGGATACAACTAGGTACACTGAGTGTTTGCTAGTATAATGGCCGAGTTTAAAAAAGTTTCAGTGTGCAATGCAGGCAGACATGCTGCAAATATGTTTACAATAGTGTGAATAGACAAAAGTACAATAGCCACGTTTAGGATGCCACTAGGTACACTGAGTGTTTGCTAGTATAAAGGCTGAGTTTAAAAAAGTTTGAGTGTGCAATGCAGGCAGACGTGCTCTGCAAATGTCTTTGCACTAGTGGGACTATAGCAAAGTCCAATAGCCACGTTTAGGATGCCACTAGGTACACTGAGTGTTTGCTAGTCAAATGGCTTAGTTTAAAAAAGTTGGAGTGTGCAATGCAGGCAGACATGCTCTGCAAATGTCTTTGCACTAGTGGGACTATAGCAAAGTCCAATAGCCACGTTTAGGATGCCACTAGGTACACTGAGTGTTTGCTAGTCAAATGGCTTAGTTTAAAAAAGTTGGAGTGTGCAATGCAGGCAGACGTGCTCTGCAAATGTCTTTGCACTAGTGGGACTATAGCAAAGTCCAATAGCCACGTTTAGGATGCCACTAGGTACACTGAGTGTTTGCTAGTAAAATTGCTTAGTTTAAAAACAGTTGGAGTGTGCAATGCAGGCAGACGCGCTCTGCAAATGTCTTTGCACTAGTGGGACTATAGCAAAGTCCAATAGCCACGTATAGGATGCCACTAGGTACACTGAGTGTTTGCTAGTATAATGGCTTAGTTTAAAAAAGTTAGAGTGTGCAATGCAGGCAGACGTGCTGCAAATGTCTTTGCACTAGTGGGACTATAGCAAAGTCCAATAGCCACGTATAGGATGCCACTAGGTACACTGAGTGTTTGCTAGTAAAATTGCTTCGTTTAAAAAAGTTGGAGTGTGCAATGCAGGCAGACGTGCTCTGCAAATGTCTTTGCACTAGTTGGACTATAGCAAAGTCCAATAGCCACGTATAGGATGCCACTAGGTACATTGAGTGTTTGCTAGTAAAATTGCTTCGTTTAAAAAAGTTGGAGTGTGCAATGCAGGCAGACGTGCTCTGCAAATGTCTTTGCACTAGTGGGACTATAGCAAAGTCCAATAGCCACGTTTAGGATGCCACTAGGTACACTGAGTGTTTGCTAGTATAATGGCTTAGTTATAATGAGTTGGAGTGTGCAGAGGACAGGAGGGTACAGTGGCAGGATTGTGGGGCTCTGGGTAGAGGAATGGAAGCCTGCCTTTCTATTCCCTCCTAATGGTGAAATGCAGGGAGGAAATCCCTGACCTTGGCTACACAGACGCTGTTGCTGTTTGCAGGACCTGTCACCTATGGCTCTGACCCTGCCGGTTTGAGCCCTTAAAAGGACTGCTATAAAGTGCTCTCCCTAAGCTGTCCAGCGCTGTGTATGCAGCGCATACAGCTGTATTGGCTATAGGACTCAGGAGGACGGAGCTGCGACAGTGATGTCTGACACCAAAGACGCAGAAGGCAGATAATGACGTCCTGGAAGAAAATGTCCGGTTTTATAATGCAGGGACATGTGACATGGACATCCTATCACACATGCCGTTGCTTCTCTGGCTAAAAGTCCACTTAGCTGTGTGTGTGTCTGGGATTGGCTGACATGCTGGCCCGCCCCACAAGACGCGCGCGCTTAGAGAAGGAAGACAAGAAAAAAAAAAAAAAAAAAATGGCGATCGCCATTATACAAACAGCAGTCATCTGAAGGCGCTGTTCACGCACACTATACACTGAAATGCCATAATAGTGTGATTCACAGAGTGACTTACATTATTACAGCAGAAACCAAGCTATGATTTAGCTTGTTTTTTGCTGCTAGAACCGTTCTCGAACGTTTCTAGAACTATCGAGCTTTTGCAAAAAGCTCGAGTTCTAGTTCGATCTAGAACATGCCCCAAAATCACTCGAGCCTAGAACTGGAGAACCACGAACCACGAACCGCGCTCAACTCTACAAAAGTCTTTCAGTTCTTGTTTGAGGGATTTTTATCCATTATTTCTTGAAAAAGTCTACCAGTTCTGTGAGATTTCTGGGTCATCTTGCATGCACTGCTCTTTTGAGGTTTAGCCAAAGATTTTCATGTGATTGGCTCCCCCACAACAGTCGGCATTGTTTTTAAAACCCTCTGTGCGACAGTTAGAGGAGGCAGGGTTTTTATAAAACTGTGAAATTTGCATCACCTGGCCTTTCACCTAACGATAATACTGAACAAGCCATGGGCCTAAGATCTGAAACCTTGGTCAAAATTATCTGAGCACACAAAGCAAGGGTGTCTATTGGCCCAGTTTCCTTTTTGTCATTTTTAAATTATATTTATATATATACAGTATATACAGTGGAACCTCGGTTTACGAGTAACCCGGTTTGCGAGCATTTCGCTATACGAGCAAAGCTTGCTGTAAATTTGTAACTCAGTTTACGACCAAGCTTTGCTGTATGAGCAAATACTCACCGCACACACTTCCGGTTCCGTACTTTAACCGCGCTTTAACCAACTCTTGCAGTCCGCACAAACACACAAACACGCACAAACATAACTTGCCACTGTATCTATCTATCTATCTATCTATCTATCTATCTATCTATCTAGCATCTATTTATCTATCATGTTTAGATTTGATTGCTTTATTACTTCTGACAACTAGCAAGACTGTATGTACATAGAGTATTTTCGTGTTAAAAATACATGTCATACAGATGTTAGACAACAAAAAAATGGCACACTCGCATGACACTTGTCCTACTTTTCAGGATGAGTATCGGAGATATTACTTATATGCTAGTGGGAGCGAGGCCTTACAGTGATAAAAGTTCACTGTTCTGCCTACTGGTGCAGGTCCCACTGATCTATAAGTTATTAGCTATTTTGTTGATAGTCGTTATCTTCACTGGACAGTCCCTTTAAAGAAACAGTAAAGCATTTTTGCCTATATTGCCATTTTTTTCAAGGATCTTATGTAAGTTCATAAAATTTGATAACGGAGTGAGTTTTCTTTTTAAACATTTTTTTCTTCTATGTAACTTTGTGTATCTAGGTCCCATACTAATAATGCAATGCTTTCCTATTCATTTTTGTGCAGGTTTATTCTTATTACATGCTATTGTCTTTATCCTATTTTCAGACTAGCTTTAACAATGTACGCGTTACTTTTCTAGTTTCCGCTGGCATTACAGCAACAAGATATGAGAGAGTGCTGCAGGGGCTGTAACTATTTGTACAACATATACTGTAGTATTGACACTGTTCATGACATATTTTCCTATTTCCTAACCGGCACTGCATCCCTTGGGATATGGAATATTCTTAAGCACAGCACAATGTGTAGATGGTAATATGATACGACAATTAAAAAAAGATTTCTATTCTTTGTCTGGTTGGAAATTCTATATTTTAGTGCAGAATTTCAAATTGGCTCAAACAAAATCTGCCAAACTATTACAGATTAGTAAATAGGTTCTCCCTTTCTTGCTTTCTCTCACTCGTACATGTAATCGTGCTCACGAGGGTTAGACATGTGCGAGAGACTGTGTTTCCTTGCCCTGGCACGTTACTGAAATGAGGGTTACTGTGTGTGGATGGGGTGATGCCATTACCCTGAACACTTTCGCCTTCAGACCCGAGTGGTTCTGTTTCTCCTTGGACCCCTTTATCTTCAGAATAGGGACACTAGACAAGTTGGTACAAACAAGGTAGATTTTACTGTGCAGACACCTTCGGTACATAGGCCGCAGGCAACACACATTGTCTTAACTTCTGTACAGAACAAAGGCCTATTCCCAAGGGTTTCTGGCAACGGCACTCTACTTGTGTACATTAGACTGACATAACAAATGGGAACACCTCCTTTCTCTCTTTGTGCGGGATCACATGGGTCAATGTGTAACACTATGGCCCCTGCACATAGGCAACTTAGATTAGTCCTCTCATTATGGCAACGGGACCCATGGGTCAATGTGTTTCACTGGGCCCCCAGCCAACTACCACAGACAGTGATCCCATACAAAGTCCGCTCCTTGAGCTGTTATCTTCTTCTTGTGTTTCCGGCTCGGCATATCCTGACTCTTCCAGGGTTTCCTTTGACTCCCAGCTAACACTGGCCTCACTTCCATTGAAGACTACTTGCCAACAGTTTGCATCGACTTGTTCAAGTATTCACTTCTGTAGCCACTAATGTTTCTCTTAGTTTATGCTTCCTAGTACTTTCAGCAGCTCACTAGCTCTGTCTTCTCCCAACCAGTATTCTTTGCACTCTTCACACTGCACACTACACTCTGCCATACACAGGAAATACATCTCCCTATTAGAGATGAGCGAACCGGTCGCGGTTCGGATCGAGCTTGGTTCGCTGAACGGAGGTCTCGTTCGAGTTTGGTTCAGCGAACCGGTTCGGCGAACCGCTCGAACCCCATAGGAAACAATGGGAGGCAATCACAAACACATAAAAACACATTATAAATGTACACATACAGTTAATAAACATTGCCATAACACTTACCAGTCCCCATGATCCGTCCTGCACTCTGTCTCCTGTCGCTATTCCATCCGATGATCGCTGCGTCCACCCTGTAACCAGCACTGCCAGCAGTGATGACAGGACCTATCATGACGTCAAATAGCCATGTGAACAGTCACGTGTCTGTTACCTCATTGGCTACAGACTGGTCACATGACTATGACGTGTCATGTAGGACCTGCGAGTGCATCTCTCCAGTATGCGGTGATCGTTTGTGTATCGCCATGTACCGGGGACATGCTCTGGCATGCAGTCGGGTTCCCGGTCTGCTTCCCCGTTCCGTTATAAACCGGCTGCCACATCCGGTCAATAACGGAGATCACCGTTGCTATAGCAACGCGCTTGTCAGTGGTGACATCACCGCTCACAAGCAGCAGCTCCTTCACACTCACGGAGTGAGAACACTGCACGGGGAATAGCACCGCCTTCTTCCTATGCAGCGCTGCTGATGTAGCAGAGCTGCATGGGTTGAAGGAGAAAGAAGACAGAAGACCATGGATCGTGGAGGGATGAGAGGGAGTAATAAACATGGAGTCTCTAATGTGTCTGTGTATTTATTTCTATTTAAGTATTTTTTCTAAGTGTGGTGTTTTTTTTAACCCTTTATTGGAGATTCTTAATGGCCGGGACAAACTTGCCTGACATTAAGAATCTCTGGCTTAATACTAGCTAGTAAAACAAAGCCAGTATTAACCCTTATTACCCAGCAAGCCACCGTCACCAGGGCTGTTGGAAGAGTTGGATACAGCGCCAGATGATGGCGCTTCTATGAATGCGCCATTTTCTGGGGCAGCTGCGGATTGCAATTCGCAGCAGAGGCGCCCAGAAACCTCGGGCTAACCTGTGCTGCATATTCCAATCCCCAGCTGCCTTGTTGTACCTGGCTGGACACAAAAATATGGCAAAGCCCACGTCATTTGTTTTTTAATTATTTCATGAAATAAGTGAAATAATTAAAAAAAACGGGCTTCCCTATAATTTTAGTTCCCAGTCGGGTACAAATAGGCAGCTGGGAGTTGGGGGCAGCCCGTAGCTGCCTGCTGTACCTGGCTAGCATACAAAAATATGGCAAAGCCCACATAATTTTTTGGGTGGGCAAAAAACTCCTGCATACAGTCCTGGATGGAGTATGCTGAGCCTTGTAGTTCTGCAGCTGCTGTCTGCTCTCCTGCATACACTAGTGAATGGAGCATGCTGAGCCTTGCCGTTCTGCAGCTGCTGTCTGCTCTCCTCCATACAGACAAACAGCAGCTGCAGAACTACAAGGCTCAGCACACTCCACCCAGGACTGTATGCAGGACTTTTTGCCCCCCAAAAAATTATTTAGGCTTCGTCATATTTTTGTATGCTAGCCAGGTACAGCAGGAAGCTACGGGCTGCCCCCAACCCCCAGCTGCCTATTTGTACCCAGCTGGGAACCAAAAATATAGGGAAGCCCTTTTTTTTATTAAATATTTCATGAATTTCATGAAATAATTCAAAAACAAATGACGTGGGCCTTGCCATATTTTTGTATGCTAGCCAGGTACAGCAGGCAGCTACGGGCTGCCCCCAACCCCCAGCTGCCTATTTGTACACGGCTGGAAACCAAAAATATAGGGAAGCCCTTTTTTATTAAATATTTCATGAATTTCATAAAATAATTCAAAAACAAATGACGTGGGCTTCACCATATTTTTGTATGCTAGCCAGGTACAGCAAGCAGCTACGGGCTGCCCCCAACCCTCAGCTGCCTATTTGTACCCGGCTGGGAACCAAAAATATAGGGAAGCCCTTTTTTTATTAAATATTTCATAAATTTCATGAAATAATTAAAAAACAAATGACGTGGGCTTCGCCATATTTTTGTGTCCAGCCAGATACAACTAGGCAGCTGGGGATTGGAATGCACAGCACAGGTTAGCCTGAGCTTCCTGGGCCCCTCTGCTGCGAATTGCAGTCCACAGCCGCCCCAGAAAATGGCGCTTTCATAGAAACGCCATCATCTGGCGCTGTATCCAACTCTTCCAACAGCCCTGGTGACGGTAGCTTGCTGGGTAATAATGGGGTTAGGGCTAGCTGTATATTATCAACTGGCCCTAAGCCCGAAATTCATTGTGGTACACAAATATTAGACATGGCCACCATGAATTTCTAGTACCAATAAAAAGAACCACAACACACAGAAAAATATTTTTATTATAAATAAAACACAACACAATTAGTGACTCCATCTTTATTGAAATAAAGAACCCCCCTCCGCAGTAATCCTGGGTCAAGGGTCCCGCACCGTCCAATCCGGATCCAATATCATCTGATCGGTTTGCTGGAAAGCAAAGCGATCAGATGATGTGTCAGGTTCAAGGGCCTGAATCACATGACACAGCAGCTGATTGTATAAATGGCTTTTATACAATCAGCTGATGCATCAGTGCTAAAAAAAAGAACAAAAAAAAAAACTACACACTTCAGAGCAGACTCCTGTTTGACAGCATCAGCTGATAGTTTAGCCGGCCGGGTGGTAAAAAGCCGGCCTCACCGCTCGACTTACAGTGTCAGCTGATGCCGTCAGGTGACCGCATGAGCTGATCATCGCCAGGTCTGAAAAAGAGAGCGAGAGAAAGAAGATAGAGAGAGAAAGAGAAAGAAGAGAGAGAAAGAAGCAAAAGAGGAGAAAGAAGAGAAAGAGAGAAGAAAGAGAGAGAAAGAATAGAGAAGAAAAAGAGGAGAAAGAAGAGAAAGAAAAGAAAGTAGAGAAAGAAGAGAAAGAAAGGAGAGAGGAAAAGGAGAGAAAGAAATTGGAGAGAGGAAGAGAGAGAGAGAGGAGAGATAGAAAAAAGAGAAAAAGGAGAGAGAGAGAAAGGAGAGAAAGAAAGGAGAGAGAGAAAGGAGAGAAAGAAAGGAGAGAGATAGAGAGAGAAAGTAGAGATAGAGAAAGAAAGGAGATAGAGAAAGGAGAGAGAGAAAGAAAGGAGAGAGAGAAAGAAGAGAAAGAGAGAAGGGAGAGAGAGAGAGAAAGAGAGAAAGAAGAGAGAGAAGAGAAAGAGGAGAAAGAAGAGAAAGAGCAAGTAGAGAAAGAAGAGAAAAAAGAGAAAGTAGAAAAAGAAGAGAAAGAAAGGAGAGAAGGAAAGGAGAGAACGAAATGAGAGAGAGATAGGAGAGAGGGAAAGGAGAGAGAGAGAAATGAGAGAAATAAAGGAGAGAAAGAAAGGAGAGAGAGAAAGGAGAGAAAGAAAGGAGAGGGAGAAAGAAGAGAAAGAGAGAAGGAAGAGAGAGAGAGAAGAGAAAGAGGAGAAAGAAGAGAAAGTAGAGAAAGAAGAGAAAGTAGAGAAAGAAAGGAGAGAGGGAAAGGAGAGAAAGAAAGGAGAGATGGGAGAGAGAGAAAGAAAGAGAAAGAAAGGAGAGAGAAAGAAAGGAGAGAGATAGAAGAGAAAGAGAGAAGGAAAAGAGAGAGAGAAAGAGAGAAAGAGGAGAGAGAAATGAAAGAGGAGAAAGAAGAGAAAGTAGAGAAAGAAGAGAAAGAAAGGAGAGAGAGAAAGGAGAGAAAGAAAGGAGAGAGATAGGAGAGAGGGAAAGGAGAGAGAGAGAGAAAGAAAGGAGAAATGGGAAAGGAGAGAGAGAAAGAAAGGAGAGAGAGAAAGAAAGGAAAGAGAGAAAGAAGAGAAAGAGAGAAGGAAGAGAGAGAGAAAGAGAGAAAGAAGAGAGAGAAGAGAAAGAGGAGAAAGAGGAGAAAGAAGAGAAAGAAGAGAAAGAAGAGAAAGTAGAGAAAGTAGAGAAAGAAGAGAAAGTAGAGAAAGAAGAGAAAGAAAGGAGAGAGGGAAAAGAGAGAAAGAAAGGAGAGAGAGATAGGAGAGAGGGAAATGATAGAGAGAGCGAGAAAGGAGAGAAAGAAAGGTGAGAGAGAAAGGAGAGAAAGGAGAGAGAGAAAGAAAGGAGAGAGAGAAAGAAGAGAAAGAGAGAAGGAAGAGAGAGAGAGAAAGAGAGAAAGAAGAGAGAGAAGAGAAAGAGGAGAAAGAAGAGAAAGAAGAGAAAGAAGAGAAAGTAGAGAAAGAAGAGAAAGAAAGGAGAGAGAGAAAGGAGAGTAAGAAAGGAGAGAGAGAGATAGGAGAGAGAGAAAGGAGAGAGAGAGAAAGTAGAGAGAGAAAGTAGAGAGAGAAAGGAGAGAGAGAAAGGAGAGAGAGAGAGAGAAAGGAGAGAGAGAGAGAGAGCTCACAGCTGATATCCGGCTCCTCCCCTCAGTGCATAATTAAATTATATTTATAAATATATTATAAATATAATTTAAAATTAAAGGTAAAAAAAAAATTTAAAAAAATTACCGGGTCTAGATCTCGCAACCTTATGCTCTCTAGGTGAGCACTCTATCCACTCAGCTATTGCTTCTAATGTGGAATTGGATTGCTGAAGTCTCAGCTGACCATGTGATTAACTTCATTGCTATGTGAAGCTCATGCAGAGCACTCGTGTTCTGTAGTAGAGATGACAGTGTCGTGTGGATTACGTCGGACCTGGAGGGGTATTGGAGGATTTTAATAAAATGGTGAAACTGTGTTTTTTTGTCTTTTATTCCAAATAAAGGATTTTTCGCGGTGTGTGTTTATCTACTTTCACTTTAAAAATAGATAACAATTTTAATTTAAAATTATAAATAAAAAAAAAAAAATTCTTTACCGGGACTAGAACTCCCCACATTATGCTTCTTAGGGGTGCTTCACACACAGCGAGCTCACTGCCGAGATCGCTGCTGAGTCACGCTTTTTGTGACGCAGCAGTGACCTCATTAGCGATCTCGCTGTGTGTGACACACAGCCCTGGTTCGTTTTCTTCAAAGGCGCTCTCCCACTGTGACACACAGATCGCTGTGTGTGACAGCGAGAGAGCGACAAATGAAGCGAGCAGGGAGCAGGAGCCGGCGTCTGACAGCTGAGGTAAGCTTGTAACCAAGATAAACATCGGGTAACCAAGGTGGTTACCCGATATTTACCTTAGTTACCAGCCTCTGCAGCTCTCACGCTGCCGGCTCCGGCTCTCTGCACATGTAGCTGCTGTACACATCGGGTTAATTAACCCGATGTGTACTGTAGCTAGGAGAGCAAGGAGCCAGCGCTCAGTGTGCGCGGCTCCCTGCTCCCTGCACACACAGCTAAGCGGTGTGCGCTGGTAACTAATGTAAACATCGGGTAACCATACCCGATGTTTACCTTAGTTACCAGTGTCCGCAGCTTCCAGACGGCAGCTCCGTGCAAGCGCAGCGTCGCTTGCACGTCGCTGCTGGCTGGGGGCTGTTCACTGGTTGCTGGTGAGATCTGCCTGTTTGACAGCTCACCAGCGACCATGTAGCGATGCAGCAGCGATCCTGACCAGGTCAGATCGCTAAGTGTGAAGGTACCCTTAGGCAGGCGCTTTATCCACTAGTCTATTACTTCTTATGATATAGATAGGCAGATTTTGTAATCTTGAAGCCTGCTGTGCTGAGTGAAATCTCTGCTAACTGCATGAGTCACTTCATTGCTATGGAGCCACTTAATCCCGAGAGAGCAGAGCTGACCTTGTCGTGTGGATTACTTCGGACCTGGAGGGGTATTTTTGGGATTAATAAAGGGTTGAACCAGGGTTGTTTTTTTGTCTTTTATTCCAAATAAAGGATTTTTCGGTGTGTGTTTCTTTACTTTCACTTACAGTTTAATCATAAATGGTATCTCGGGGAGACGCCTGCCATGATTAAACTCATTATTACCCCAATTGCCACCGCACCAGGGCAATTCGGGATGAGCCGGGTAGAGTCCCGCAGGACTGTCACACCTAATGGATGCGGCAATTCAGGGCGGCTGCAGGGTGATATTGTTAGGGTGGTGGGCTCCCCATACCGTGGCGCTCTCCATCCTGACAATACCAGCCTCCAGCCGTGCGGCTTTATCCTGGCTGGTATCAAATATGGGGAAACCGCATTTTTTTTTTATTTATTTATTTATTTTAATGCACGATATAGACTCGCCCACCGGCGGCTGTGATTGGTTGCAGTGAGACAGCTGTCACTCAGCATGGGGACGTGTCTGACTGCAACCAATCATAAGCGGGGAAAGCACGGAATAACTAATTGACTAATGAAGCGGCAGTCATTTTTTACAAGAGGAAAAGACGCCGCAGATTTGTGACAGCCAGGGAGCGAGACGCCCGTGATCGGTGAGTAGGAAAAGGAGAGGGATTGTGCTGGGGACGTAGGACACATGCAGATAGCAACATGTGCACATAGCCTTACTGTGAAAAGCCACGTTTATAGTGATCGAACCATTCTCGAACGTAACTCGAGCTGCCGAACTTTTAGCAAAAAAATCGAGTTCTAGTTCTATCTAGAACACCCCCCAAAGTCACTCGAACTGCGAACTGGAGAACCGCGAACCACGAATCACGAACCATGCTCGCCTCTACTCCCTATATTAGCTTGCACCCTGCGCCCCCTCCCTGCCAGACTAGGCTCAACCTTCACTTGCCCAGGGAAATCTAATCTTAACCAGGGTGACACAGTGACCTTGTGTGTCAATTTCTACACTGTGGGTCACTTCAACTGACCCTTTGACATATCATACCTTCCAATAATGTCACTGAAACTCATACTACGTCACACCTTACACAATACCACATACTCACCACATTACACTACTATGTTAAGATCATTGGTGTCTTCACGACCATACATCCTCACCCTTACATCTATCCCCTCTTTAACCATGGCCATCCTTGGCCATGCACGAATCTGAAAAACACTAACACATGCATAAAATAGTCACAAAAGTATTATCATCTCTTTTTTTTATTCAACCAGCACACAGCTCAGACTTTTCTACCATACAAGCTGCTCTTTAGTCTACAGACGGACAACTTGTCCCTCAATATTTTCAAAACCTGGCGGGTTTCTTCTTCAGAGTCTCTGAAGAAGAAACCCACCAGGTTTTGAAACGTAAGGATTAGTACAAGCCTTTTGAGCCTCTGTACTCTGCCTGTGTGACGTCACACTCCATTCTGATAATGGTGGCGCTCTGCTTCACTGCTGGGATAGCCACTGGCCAGGGCATCCATAGCGGCAGCATTGCAATCCCACAGCGTGGGTTAGCAGGTCTGACAGCTCTTAAGGGTGCTTTACACGTTGCGACATCACTAGCGATTGCTAGCGATGTCGAGCGCGATAGCACCCGCCTCCGTCGTTTGTGCGACATTTGGTGCTCTCTGCCGTAGCGAACATTATCGCTACGGCAGCGTCACGTGCACATACCTTGTCAGCAACATCGCTGTGACCGCCGAACAATCCCTCCTTCAAGGGGGAGTTGCGTTCGGCGTCACAGCGGCGTCACTAAGCGGCCGCCCAATAGCAGAGGAGGGGCGGAGATGAGCGGCCGGAACATGCCGCCCACCTCCTTCCTTCCTCATTGCTGGTGGACGCAGGTAAGGAGATGTTCGTTGTTCCTGCGGCATCACACATACCGATGTGTGATGCCTCACGAATGACTAACAACCAGCGGCATGCAACAGCAATGACATTTGGAAAAGGAGCGACGTGGCAACGATTAACTATTTTCGCTGTTTTTCCGATCGTTGCACGTCTCTCCTAGCTGTCACACGCTGCGATGTTGCTAATGGCGCCAGATGTGTGTCACGAACGATGAGACCCCAACAATATATCGTTAGCGATGTCGCAGCATGTAAATGGCCCTTAATCCTCACAGCACTCTCCAGCTCCCTGGACTTTCTTGAACAAATACTCTACAGGAGCGACGTGGTATTTAACTGCACCCACCTTATATTTTTATTTTTGGACTCTAGTTTTGGACTTCTATCTGGAGATATTATTCACATGGACATTTAAGGCCTCGTTACATGCTACGATTTATCTGACGATCTCAGTAGCGATGTGACACACCCAGATCGTAGTTACGATTTGCCGAGATCGCACATAGGTCGTTCATTAGCGGTCACACAATGATCTCACAAGCGACGCAAAATCGTTCAGCGATATATTGTTTGCCCAAGGCGGTCATGTGGATGTTGTTCGTCGTTTGCAGGGTGTCAAACGTACCAATATGTCTGCTGCGTTACAAACGATGAACAATATTTTGAAAGTGAACGACGTATCAATGATCAACGATTTTCAACCTATTTGCGATCGTTCGGAGTCGCACGTAGGTGTCACACGCAACGATGTCACTAACGATGACGGAAGTGCGTCACGGAATCTGTGACCCCCGACGACATATTGTCAGATAAATCGTAGCGTGTAACACTGCCTTTACTACAGCTAATTGGTTGTGAGTATCTCTGTGCAGATATTTACTACAGCTTATCATTTAGGAGGGTGAGTGTTATGCCTCAATTTTAATATATGCTACAGGGGTCCTTTTTATGTAACTTTTTGCAACTTTTTATACTTATTTGTAACAATTTATAAGGCTGGAAACACATCTATGCGAGTAAAATCGGTCTGACTGGGCGAAAAAAACTCGGCTGATTTTAGTTCACGTTAGGTCCGAGTGCAACGCAAGTGCGATGCTTTTTCTGAATAAATTAATGATTTTACTAGCGTGTGTAATGCGTGTGTAATGTGTGTGTAATGTGTGTGTAATGCGTATTTTTAACTGTCATCTGCCATTCAGCTCTGCTACATTGCCGCTGACAGCAGACACAGACAGCCATGTAGCAGAGCTGAATGGCAGATGACAGCAGACACAGAAAGAGCCGCACGATCAGAATGAACTCGGGTTAACTTCACCCGACTTCATTGTCATGCTGCGGCTCTGTCTGTGCCGCGTCCTGATTAGCGGTCACCTGTGAAGGGCTCACCGGTGACCGCTAATCCCCTGAGTGACTGAAGTTAGCAGCCCTCTCTCATACTCACCATTCCCCGATCCCTGGCGCGGCGCTGCACGGCGTTCACACTGCTGCGGCGGCAGGGAATTTGTTAGTTTTTTTTTATTTCTAATAAAGGATTTTTTTGGGTGTGTGTTTATTTACTGTAACTTAAAGATTAATCATGGAAGGTATCTCGGGGAGACGCCTAACATGATTAATCTAGGATTTAGTGGCAGCTATGGGCTGCCATTAACTCCTTATTACCCCGATTTGCCAATGCACCAGGGTAAATCGGGAAGAGCCGGGCACAGTCCCAGAACTGTCGCATCTAATGTATGCGGCAATTCTGGGCGGCTGCTCACTGATATTGTTAGGCTGGGGGCTCCCAATAACATGGATCTCCCCATCCTGAGAATACCAGCCTTCAGCCGTATGGCTTTATCTGGCTGGTATTAAAATTGGGGGGGACCGCACGCCGTTTTTTTAAATTATTTAATTATTTATTTCACTGCACAATATAGACCCGCCCACCGGCTGCTGTGATTGGGTGCAGTGAGACACCTGTCACTCAGCGTGGGGGCATGTCTCACTGCAACCAATCATAGGCGCCTGTGGGCGGGTAAAGCAGGGAATACGAGATTGTTTAATGAGCGGCCGGCTTTTTCAAAATAGTAAAAGCCGCCGCAGCAGTGTGAATGCCGTGCAGCGCCGGGGATCGGGGAACGGTGAGTATGAGAGAGGAGGGGAAAATGACCGATAGACTGTGAGAGAGGGACAGAGATAGTGACGGAACGACAGAGAGAGAATAGAGACCGAGAGGGAGAGACCGACTGACAGAGAATAGTGATTGACAGACATTGTGAGACATCACTCGTTTCCAGTGTTTTAGGAAACATGCGAGAAATGTATTTAGAAAATTGGATGTCACTAGGATGGTGTGAGTGCCGTCCCGTGACATCCGATTTTTTACACGCTCCCATAGACTTGCATTGGAGAGACTTGCAGTAGAAACTCGCAAAAATGCAGCATGCTGCGATTTTTTTCTCAATCCGATTTGGACTGAGAAAAAAAATCGCAAATGCGAGCTGAATCATTCACTAACATGTGTCCGATTCCAATGCGAGATTTTCTCGCATTGCTCTACTGCGAGAAACTCGCAAGTGAGAAGAAGCCCTTACACTGCTTGTCTGCAATATTATCAATTTGGGACCTCTGTGTGCAGACTTCTGTATAGGGCTATTCACACTGTTCATATGTTTGAGGGCTGACTATCACAATCAGCTATCAACTCTCCTGCCTTCTTCTTGTTTAGTTTGAAACAATAATATTTTTATGGTGTCTAATGCAGGGGGTTCTTTCTTATATTATGAAATTCATGTCTCCACCCACATGAAGCCAACCATAAGCAGAAAACTTAGGCGGGCTTTGCACGCTGCGACATCAGTAACAATGTGTTACCAATGCTGCAGCGATAGTCCCGCCCCCGTCGCACGTGCAATATCTAGTGAAAGCTGCCGTAGCGATTATTATCGCTACGGCAGTTTCACATGCACTCACCTGCCGTGCGACATCCCTCTGGCCGGCGACCCGCCTCCTTCCTAAGGGGGCGGGTCGTGCGGCGTCACAGCGACGTCACACGGCAGGCGGCCAATTGAAGTGGAGGGGCGGAGATGAGCAGGATGTAAACATTCCGCCCACCTCCGTCCTTCTCATTGCAGCCGGCGGCAGGTAAGGTGAAGTTCCTCGCTCCTGCGGCTTCATACACAGCATGTGTGCTGCCGCAGGAGCGAGGAATAACATCGCACCTGTCGCTCCACCGGCATTATGGAAATGTCGGAGGCTGCACCGATGATACGATAACGACGCTTTTGCGCTCGTTCATCGTATCAAAAAGGTTTTTCACGTTGCGATATCGACTGCGACGCTGGATGTGCGTCACTTTCGATTTGACCCCATCGACATCGCACGTGCAATGTCGCAACGTGCAAAGCCGCCCTTATGGGAGAGGGTGGCCGGGGTTTTTCATAATTTTTTTTTTGTTTGGTACACAATACATCAGATCATGCTGATTTTACCCCCAGTGGGAGCCGTTCAAACACTGCAAGCGGCTCACACTGGGCTGAGCATCACTCATACCCAACCACAGCGCTGTTGTTTGAGTGGTTTGCACTTGTAACTCGTTTTTTATTTCTGAAGTACACAAAACACTTTTGTTAACTAAAAATTTATGTAAAAAACCCAACATATTTGCTAACACCAGCCCCACATATTTACTATCATACTTAAACGTGTAGGCAGTACAGTGGCTCAGTGGTTAGCATGATACCTTGCAGTGCTGGGGTCAAGTCCCACCAAGGACAACATCTGTGTTTGTGTGGGTTTTCTTCCGGCTACTCCGAATTTCTCCTACCCTCTAAAGAATAGGGAATTTAGATTGTGAGCCCCAATGAGGACAGTGATGATGATGTCTGTAAAGCGCTGTGGAATAAATGGTGCTAAATAAGCAAAGCATAATAAATTAATAAAATCGATACAACATATAAAATCCACTTATCAGGAATGAACAAAGTGAATAATAGTGTGGCGCCCTGGACAAGCCAGGTCGTCACAGGTACTGCAATAACACACCCCACACCCTGGCTAGGCACATCAAAGTCAGACAAAAATCCTTGTTGCCTCCCTCCAGGGGCTGATGTCCACACCAGGGGGTGGAGCCAGGCGGTTGTCCCCACCCACCGAGGAGTTCACAGTCCTGGAGGCGGGAAAAGGAAGTCAGAGGAGAGTAAGGGAGGGCAGTTAAGTTGTGGAGTTGAAGAATGAAGTGGTAGTGGAGCAGACTGACCGTGTCCGGGTGCGTGGCCCGGGCACATACAGCAAGGTTGGCAGACAGTGGTGACCGTCTGCAGGAGAGGCTGATTGACGTGAACCGTAAGGACCGGGGACGGGCGGTGGCCTGCCGGTACCGGATCGGGGAGCGAAGAGAAGCCAGCACCATTTGGCAGGGCCTATGGACCCCGACCAGGCTTGGAGTCGCCGTAAAACCGGTCAAATCCGTTAGCGAAGGGAACCTCCGGGGTTTCCCAGCAGTCAAGACCCGATTGAAGGCAACCGCTCAAACCGTGAAGGGAAATACAGTCACTGCCAAGGCTACAGTTTCCAGGGCCAGAGCCTGCGGGCAAAAGGGGCTCCCTCAGCATCCATCCAAGCTGGGGAGCGGGTTACCGGTGGAAAGCCACCAGAACCGAGAACATAACACAGGTGCAGGGAAAGGCAGTTACCGCCAACCTACTGGGAGAAGAACCACCGCAGCCATCTGTGGGACCCGTCCATCCAGCCGTTTGTTTTACCGGAGACTTTGCATTCATCATTGGCTGAGTGAGTACCACCGTGCCATGCGGCACAACGCTGCCCCCGCGACCCTGCACCTCACCAGGCCCCGTAACCCACCTGCCATTCCTCCCTCACCGGGCCCCGGGACAACCAACCCCCTACCCACGGAGGGGAAAAACAACATCCAAGCTGCTCCCTGTCATCGCTCCCGGGATCCCCATCCAGAGCAGCGGTGGTGTCACAACCTCACCACAACCGTGGGTGGTGTCACGGACAATAAATCCCCAAAACCATTCCCCTTTTCACTCACGGGCGAGAAGTGCCGCTCGAGTCCCCGGATCCGGCCCACCGCTCGAGCCACCGAGCAGCAAGCAAAGCAGCAGCAGTTCCGGACCCGAGCATGGTGAGCGCAGCGTCCCCTCTAGAGATGAGCGAACCGGTCGCGGTTCGGCTCGAGGTCAGTTCGCCGAACGGGGGTCCTGTTCGAGTTCGGTTCGTCGAACGTTCGACGAACCGAACTCGAACCAATAGGCTATAATGGGAGGCAATCACAAACACATACAAATGCATTATAAATGTACACAAACAGTTAATAAACATTGCCATAACACTTACCGATCCCCGCGATCCCTTCTGCACTCTGTCTCCTACCGCTATTCCATCCGATGATCGCTTAATCCTCCCGGTGACCTGCACTGCCAGCAGAGATGCAGGACCTATCGTGACGTCAAAATAGCCATGTGACCAGTCACGTGGCTATTATCTCATTGGCTACAGACTGGTCACATGACTATGACGCGTCATGTAGGACCTGCGAGTGCATCTCTCCGGTACACGGTGCACATATGTGTATCGCCGTGTACCGGCGACATGCTCTAGCACACGGTCGACTCCCCGTTCCGTTAGGGACCGGCTGACACAGCCGGTCATTAACGGAGATCACCATTGCCATAGCAACGCAGTTAGCGGTGACGTCACCGCTAACCGCGGCTCCGAGAGCACCATTGCTATGGTAACGCGTCTGTCAGCGTTACCGCTGTTACCGCTAGCAGCCAGCACTGATCACTCACGGAGTGAAGGCTGCATGCTGCTTCACGATTGTAGTGAGGATTGTAGTGAGGATGAGGTTCCCCAGCCCCAAGTGATGAGCTGGTGAACCTCATCCTTCCTCACTACAATCGTCACTACTACTACACTAGTGAGGATTGTAGTGATGAGCTGGGGAACCTCATCCTCACTACAATCGTCACTACTACTACACTAGAAAGAAAGAAGACAGAAGAGCAGGATCGTGGAGGGCTGACAGGGGGTAATAAAGATGGAGTCTCTAATGTGTCTGTGTATTTATTTCTATTAAAGTATTTTTTCTCTGTGTGGTGTTTTTATTTAACCCTTTATTGGAGATTCTTAATGGCCGGGTCAAACGTGCCTGACATTAAGAATCTCTGGCTTAATACTGGCTAGTAAAACAAAGCCAGTATTAACTCATGATTACCCAACAAGCCACCCGGCTCCAGGGCTGTTGGAAGAGTTGGATACAGCGCCAGATGATGGCGCTTCTATGAGAGCGCCATTTTCTGGGACGGCTGCGGACTGAAATCCGCAGCAGAGGCGCCCAGAAACCTCGGGCTAACCTGTGCTGCGGATTCCAATCCCCAGCTGCCTAGTTGTACCCGGCTGGACACAAAAATGGGGCGAAGCCCACGTCATTTGTTTTTTAATTATTTCATGAAATAAGTGAAATAATTAAAAAAAACGGGCTTCCCTATATTTTTGGTTCCCAGCCGGGTACAAATAGGCAACTAGGGGTTGGAGGCAGCCCGTGGCTGCCTGCTGTACCTGGCTAGCATACAAAAATATGGCGAAGCCCACGTCATTTTTTTGGTGGGCAAAAAAATTCTGCATACAGTCCTGGATGGAGTATGCTGAGCCTTGTAGTTCTGCAGCTGCTGTCTGCTCTTCTCCATACAGATAGACAGCAGCTGCAGAACTACAAGGCTCAGCATAGTCCATCCAGGACTGTATGCAGAAGTTTTTTGCCCCCTGAAAAAATTATGTGGGCTTCGCCATATTTTTGTATGCTAGCCAGGTACAGCAGGCAGGTACGGCTTCCCCCAACCCCCAGTTGCCTATTTGTACCCGGCTGGGAACCAAAAATAAAGGGAAGCCCTTTTTTTATTATTTCATGAATTTCATGAAATAATTAGAAAACAAATGACGTAGGCTTCGCCCCATTTTTGTGTCCAGCCAGGTACAACTAGGCAGCTGGTGATTGGAATCCACAGCACAGGTTGGCCTGAGCTTTCTGGGCCCCACTGCTGCAAATTGCAGCCTGCAGCCGCCTCAGAAAATGGCATTTTCATAGAAGCGCCATATTCTGGCACTGTATCCAACTCTTCCAGCACCTGCCTGCTATACCTGGCTAGCATACAAAAATATGGCGAAGCTCACGTCCTTTTTTTGTAGTTTTTTGGCAAAAAGAATAAAAAATGCTTCCCTGGATTTTCCATTGCCAGTGAAGGTAACACCAAGCAGTGGGGGTTAGCAGCCAGTAGCTGCTTGGATTACCCTTAGCTAGCAATACAAAAAATGCAGCTGGAGCCCATATATATATTTTTTTTAATTATTTATTTAAATAACTAAAAATAAAATGGGCTTCCCTGTATTTTGATTGCTGGACATCACAGTGCTGTAAAAATAAATTTTTAAAAAAATGACGTAGCGCTCCGCGGTATTTTTGATTCTTAGCGCAGATAAAGCAGACAGCTATGGGCTGCCACCCCCATCTGCCTGCCGTTACCTTGGTTGGCAATCAAAATACAGGGAAGCCCATTAATTTTTTCTATTTAAAAAATAGTTAAAAAAAAAAATGACGTTGGGTCCCCCCATTTTTGATAGCCAGCTAGGGTAAAGCAGACGGCTGTAGACTGAAAACCACAGCTGGCAGCTTTACCGTGGTTGGAGATCCAATGTGGAGGTCCCCTCAGGCTCTTTTTTATAATTATTTTATAAATATTAATAATTACACAATAAAAGTAGGGTCCCCCCCAAATTGGATCACCAGCCAAGGTAAAGCGGACAGCTGTGGTCTGGTATTCTCAGGGTGGGAAGGTCCATAGTTATTGGGCCTTCACAGCCTAAAAGTAGCAGGCCGCAGGCACCCCAGATGTGGCGCATCCACTAGATGCGCCAATCCTGGCGCTTCACCCCAGCTCATCCCGTGCCCTGGTGCAGTGGCAAACGGGGTAATAAATCGGGTTGATACTAGCTGTAAAGTCACCTGAGATCAAGCCCAGCAGTTTGTGATGTCATGGCGTCTATTAGATACCCAACATCATAAACTGTCAGTACTAACAAAAAAAAAAAAATCGACAAAAGAAATTTATTTGAAAAAACAGTCCCCAAAACATTTCCTCTTTCACCAATTTATTGTAAGAAAAAAAATAAAGGGGTCCCACGACGACTCTGGACCGTCTAGAATATGGGGGGGAGACACTCAGGGAACGTATCCCCCATTTTCTAGGAGTGCGGACCCTTCATGTGAGGAGTGTGGGTGCAATGAATCTGCACTCACTCTTCTCGGGTCCACAGCAGCAGAGTCCATGTCGTAATGGTTGCTACCAAAGCTGCAATGCCCTGCTCATGAGGTAAGGGCATGCCTAATCAGGAGAACTACTGTAGAGGAAGCTCTGTTCACTGGTATATAGGTGCTCAGAGGTAATAATAGATAAAATTAGTGAGTAACCTCGGCACTCTAAATCTCCCAGACTAAGTCAGTAAGTCACAATGGATAGTAATGCAAAATCACTCTTTATTGGTCCGTATTAAGAAAAAAAAAATTTTCATAAGCATATATGTTTTTGTCCAAAACAAGTTACAAATGACGTTTCGGCCTGAGCCTTCGTCAGATTGGACTTATCTGCATGTAATCATGAAAAATGACAATAATCAGTATCACATAAGAGTGAGAGAACAATAACATAAACTCGAACAATGTAGAGGTACAATTGGGATGCAGCAAAAAAATTGCAACACAGCAAGAAATGAAACACATGATACAAATGTCATAATACAGTACAAGGACAATATAGTAATGACAAATATGGGGTCAGAGTAGGCTTAGACAGCTCTGGTACGAAAGAGATGTCAATCATAAAGTAACATGTGCAGTAGGTGGAGAGCTACAGTATGCATGGCAGAGCTAATGGGTAGACCGACCATAGAAAAAGAACGGAGAAAAAGTGGAGAAAAAGCGGAGAAAAAGTGGAGAAAAAGTGGAGAAAAAAATGGAGAAAAAGTGGAGAAAAAGTGGAGAAAAAGTGGAGAAAAAGTGGAGAAAAAATGGAGAAAAAGTGGAGAAAAAGTGGAGAAAAAGTGGAGAAAAAAATGGAGAAAAAGTGGAGAAAAAGTGGAGAAAAAGTGGAGAAAAAGTGGAGAAAAAAATGGAGAAAAAGTGGAGAAAAAGTGGAGAAAAAGTGGAGAAAAAATGGAGAAAAAGTGGAGAAAAAAATGGATAAAAAGTGGAGAAAAAGTGGAGAGAAAAAGTGGAGAAAAAGTGGAGAAAAAATGGAGAAAAAGTGGAGAAAAAGTGGAGAAAAAGTGGAGAAAAAAATGGAGAAAAAGTGGAGAAAAAGTGGAGAAAAAGTGGAGAAAAAGTGGAGAAAAAAATGGAGAAAAAGTGGAGAAAAAGTGGAGAAAAAAATGGAAAAAACGTGGAGAAAATATGGAGAAAAAGTGGAGAAAAAAATGGATAAAAAGTGGAGAAAAAGTGGAGAGAAAAAGTGGAGAAAAAATGGAGAAAAAAATGGAGAAAAAGTGGAGAAAAAGTGGAGAAAAAAATGGATAAAAAGTGGATGAAAAAGTGGAGAAAAAAATGGAGAAAAAAATGTAGAAAAAGTGGAGAAAAAATGGAGAAAAAGTGGAGAAAAAAATGGATAAAAAGTGGAGAAAAAGTGGAGAAAAAAGTGGAGAAAAAGTAGAGAAAAAGTGGAGAAAAAAATGGATAAAAAGTGGAGAAAAAGTGGATAAAAAGTGGAGAAAAAGTGAAGAAAAAGTGGAGACAAAGTGGAGAAAAAGTGGATAAAAAGTGGAGAATAAGTGGAGAAAAAAGTGGAGAAAAAAGTGGAGAAAAAAGTGGAGAATAAGTGGAGACAAAGTGGATAAAAAGTGGATAAAAAGTGGAGAAAAAAGTGGAGAAAAAAGTGGAGAAAAAGTGGAGAAAAAGTGGAGAAAAAAATGGAGAAAAAGTGGAGATAAAGTGGAGAAAAAGTGGAGAAAAAGTGGAGAAAAAAATGGATAAAAAGTGGAGAAAAAAAGTGGAGAAAAAGTGGAGAAAAAGTGGAGAAAAAGTGGAGAAAAAAAATGGATAAAAAGTGGAGAAAAAGTGGAGAAAAAGTGGAGAAAAAATGGAGAAAAAGTGGAGAAAAAGTGGAGAAAAAATGGAGAAAAAAAATGGAGAAAAAGTGGAGAAAAAGTGGAGAAAAAGTGGAGAAAAAATGGAGGAAAAAATGGAGAAAAAAATGGAGAAAAAGTGGAGAAAAAGTGGAGAAAAAAGGAGAAAAAGTGGAGAAAAAAATGGAGAAAAAATGGAGAAAAAGTGGAGAAAAAGTGGAGAAAAAGTGGAGAAAAAAATGTATAAAAAGTGGAGAAAAAGTGGAGAAAAAGTGGAGAAAAAGTGAAGAAAAAGTGGAGAAAAAGTGGAGAAAAAAATGTAGAAAAAGTGGAGAAAAAGTGGAGAAAAAGTGGAGAAAAAAATGGAGAAAAAGTGGAGAAAAAGTGGAGAAAAAGTGGAGAAAAAAATGGAGAAAAAGTGGAGAAAAAGTGGAGAAAAAAAGTGGAGAAAAAGTGGAGAAAAAGTGGAGAAAAAGTGGAGAAAAAAATGGATAAAAAGTGGAGAAAAAGTGGAGAAAAAGTGGAGAGAAAGTGGAGAAAAAATGGAGAAAAAAATGGATAATAAATGGAGAAAAAAGTGGAGAAAAAGTGGAGAAAAAGTGGAGAAAAAGTGGAGAAAAAAATGGATAAAAAGTGGAGAAAAAGTGGAGAAAAAGTGGAGAGAAAGTGGAGAAAAAATGGAGGAAAAAATGGAGAAAAAAATGGAGAAAAAGTGGAGAAAAAGTGGAGAAAAAAAGGAGAAAAAGTGGAGAAAAAAATGGATAAAAAATGGAGAAAAAGTGGAGAAAAAGTGGAGAAAAAGTGGAGAAAAAAATGGATAAAAAGTGGAGAAAAAGTGGAGAAAAAGTGGAGAAAAAGTGAAGAAAAAGTGGAGAAAAAGTGGAGAAAAAAATGTAGAAAAAGTGGAGAAAAAGTGGAGAAAAAAATGGAGAAAAAGTGGAGAAAAAATGGAGAAAAAGTGGAGAAAAAGTGGAGAAAAAGTGGAGAAAAAAAGTGGAGAAAAAGTGGAGAAAAAGTGGAGAAAAAGTGGAGAAAAAGTGGAGAAAAAAATGGATAAAAAGTGGAGAAAAAGTGGAGAAAAAGTGGAGAAAAAATGGAGAAAAAGTGGAGAAAAAGTGGAGAAAAAGTGGAGAAAAAAATGGAGAAAAAGTGGAGAAAAAGTGGAGAAAAAATGGAGGAAAAAATGGAGAAAAAGTGGAGAAAAAGTGGAGAAAAAGTGGAGAAAAAAATGGATAATAAATGGAGAAAAAAGTGGAGAAAAAGTGGAGAAAAAGTGGAGAAAAAGTGGAGAAAAAAAATGGATAAAAAGTGGAGAAAAAGTGGAGAGAAAGTGGAGAAAAAATGGAGGAAAAAATGGAGAAAAAAAGGAGAATAAGTGGAGAAAAAAAGGAGAAAAAGTGGAGAAAAAAATGGATAAAAAGTGGAGAAAAAGTGGAGAAAAAAATGGATAAAAAGTGGAGAAAAAGTGGAGAAAAAGTGGAGAAAAAGTGAAGAAAAAGTGGAGAAAAAGTGGAGAAAAAAATGTAGAAAAAGTGGAGAAAAAGTGGAGAAAAAGTGGAGAAAAAAATGGAGAAAAAAAGGAGAATAAGTGGAGAAAAAAAGGAGAAAAAGTGGAGAAAAAAATGGATAAAAAGTGGAGAAAAAGTGGAGAAAAAAATGGATAAAAAGTGGAGAAAAAGTGGAGAAAAAGTGGAGAAAAAGTGGAGAAAAAAAGGAGAATAAGTGGAGAAAAAAAGGAGAAAAAGTGGAGAAAAAAATGGATAAAAAGTGGAGAAAAAGTGGAGAAAAAAATGGATAAAAAGTGGAGAAAAAGTGGAGAAAAAGTGGAGAAAAAGTGAAGAAAAAGTGGAGAAAAAGTGGAGAAAAAAATGTAGAATAAGTGGAGAAAAAGTGGAGAAAAAGTGGAGAAAAAAATGGAGAAAAAGTGGAGAAAAAGTGGAGAAAAAGTGGAGAAAAAGTGGAGAAAAAAATGGAGAAAAAGTGGAGAAAAAGTGGAGAAAAAAAGTGGAGAAAAAGTGGAGAAAAAGTGGAGAAAAAGTGGAGAAAAAAATGGATAAAAAGTGGAGAAAAAGTGGAGAAAAAGTGGAGAAAAAATGGAGAAAAAGTGGAGAAAAAGTGGAGAAAAAGTGGAGAAAAAAATGGAGAAAAAGTGGAGAAAAAGTGGAGAAAAAGTGGAGAAAAAATGGAGGAAAAAATGGAGAAAAAGTGGAGAAAAAGTGGAGAAAAAGTGGAGAAAAAAATGGATAAAAAATGGAGAAAAAAGTGGAGAAAAAGTGGAGAAAAAGTGGAGAAAAAGTGGAGAAAAAAAACGGATAAAAAGTGGAGAAAAAGTGGAGAAAAAGTGGAGAAAAAGTGGAGAAAAAGTGAAGAAAAAGTGGAGAAAAAGTGGAGGAAAAAATGGATAAAAAGTGGAGAAAAAGTGGAGAAAAAGTGGAGAAAAAGTGGAGAAAAAAATAGATAAAAAGTGGAGAAAAAGTGGAGAAAAAGTGGAGAAAAAGTGAAGAAAAAGTGGAGAAAAAGTGGAGAAAAAAATGTAGAAAAAGTGGAGAAAAAATGGAGAAAAAGTGGAGAAAAAAATGGATAAAAAGTGGAGAAAAAGTGGAGAAAAAAAGTGGAGAAAAAAATGGAGAAAAAGTGGAGAAAAAATGGAGAAAAAAATGGATAAAAAGTGGATAAAAAGTGGAGAAAAAGTGGAGAAAAAATGGATAAAAAGTGGAGAAAAAGTGGAGAAAAAGTGGAGAAAAAGTGGAGAAAAAAATGGAGAAAAAGTGGAGGAAAAAGTGGAGAAAAAGTGGAGAAAAAGTGGAGAAAAAAAGGAGAATAAGTGGAGAAAAAAAGGAGAAAAAGTGGAGAGAAAAATGGATAAAAAGTGGAGAAAAAGTGGAGAAAAAAATGGATAAAAAGTGGAGAAAAAGTGGAGAAAAAGTGGAGAAAAAGTGAAGAAAAAGTGGAGAAAAAGTGGAGAAAAAAATGTAGAAAAAGTGGAGAAAAAGTGGAGAAAAAGTGGAGAAAAAAATGGAGAAAAAGTGGAGAAAAAGTGGAGAAAAAGTGGAGAAAAAGTGGAGAAAAAAATGGAGAAAAAGTGGAGAAAAAGTGGAGAAAAAAAGTGGAGAAAAAGTGGAGAAAAAGTGGAGAAAAAGTGGAGAAAAAGTGGAGAAAAAAATGGATAAAAAGTGGAGAAAAAGTGGAGAAAAAGTGGAGAAAAAATGGAGAAAAAGTGGAGAAAAAGTGGAGAAAAAGTGGAGAAAAAAAATGGAGAAAAAGTGGAGAAAAAGTGGAGAAAAAGTGGAGAAAAAATGGAGGAAAAAATGGAGAAAAAGTGGAGAAAAAGTGGAGAAAAAGTGGAGAAAAAAATGGATAAAAAATGGAGAAAAAACTGGAGAAAAAGTGGAGAAAAAGTGGAGAAAAAGTGGAGAAAAAAAACGGATAAAAAGTGGAGAAAAAGTGGAGAAAAAGTGGAGAAAAAGTGGAGAAAAAGTGAAGAAAAAGTGGAGAAAAAGTGGAGGAAAAAATGGATAAAAAGTGGAGAAAAAGTGGAGAAAAAGTGGAGAAAAAAATAGATAAAAAGTGGAGAAAAAGTGGAGAAAAAGTGGAGAAAAAGTGAAGAAAAAGTGGAGAAAAAGTGGAGAAAAAAATGTAGAAAAAGTGGAGAAAAAAATGGATAAAAAGTGGAGAAAAAGTGGAGAAAAAAAGTGGAGAAAAAAATGGAGAAAAAGTGGAGAAAAAATGGAGAAAAAAATGGATAAAAAGTGGATAAAAAGTGGAGAAAAAGTGGAGAAAAAATGGATAAAAAGTGGAGAAAAAGTGGAGAAAAAGTGGAGAAAAAGTGGAGAAAAAAATGGAGAAAAAGTGGAGGAAAAAGTGGAGAAAAAGTGGAGAAAAAGTGGAGAAAAAATGGAGGAAAAAATGGAGAAAAAAATGGAGAAAAAGTGGAGAAAAAGTGGAGAAAAAGTGGAGAAAAAGTGGAGAAAAAAAATGGATAAAAAATGGAGAAAAAAATGGAGAAAAAAGTGGAGAGAAAGTGGAGAAAAAGTGGAGAAAAAGTGGAGAAAAAGTGGAGAAAAAGTGGAGCACCCTTTGGTGCCTTTCATGTGGCACTAAGGGGTGCTTAGCTTTGTATTTAGCCAAAAAAATGAAAAAAAAATGACGTAGGGTTCCCCCTAGTTTTGTAGTCAGCTAGGGTAAAGCAGACGGCTGCAGCCTGCAGACCACAGCTGGCAACCTCACCTTGGCTGGTAATCCAAAACTGAGGGCACCCCACGCTGTTATTTTAAATTAAATAAATAATTTAAAAAAAAAACCACGTAGGGGTCCCCCAAAATTGGATCACCAGCCAAGGTAAAGCAGACAGCTGGGGCCTGATATTCTCAGACTAGGGAGGTCCATGGTTATTGGACTCTCCCAAGCCTAAAAATAGCAGGCCGCAGCCGCCCCAGAAGTGGCGCATCCATTAGATGCGCCAATCCTGGTGCTTCGCCCCAGCTCATCCCGCGCCCTGGTGCGGTGCCAAACGGGGTAATATATGGGGTTAATACCAGATGTGTAATGTCACCTGGCATCAAGCCCTGGGGTTGGTGAGGTCAGGCGTCTATCAGATACCCGACATCACCAACCCAGTCAGTAATAAAAAAAAATAGACGACAAACACATTTTTATTTGAAAAAACACTCCCCAAAACATTCCCTCTTTAACCAATTTATTAGAATGAAAAACAAATCCAGGTCTGCTGTAATCCAAGGGGTTGCCATGACGATCCACACTGTCCCAGTCAATGAAGAGCAGGATGTTCCCCATTGGCTGGGAGAGCAATGCAGTGACCTGAGCTAACATCAATGGGTCAGCCCAGGTCACTGCAGGGGATGACAAGTGCTGCTGTCAGCGAGGTACATTACCTGCGCTGATCTCCAGCACACTGACAGCCCCTGTCACTGAGTTCAATGACCGCCGCCTTCACAGCCAAATATCGCGAGAGGCCCGTGACGTTACCGCTAGTCAGTCTCGGGTCGGAAGCGAGAGGTGATGTGACAAGCGGCGGCCATGGAGGACAGTGACAGCGCTGAGGTCGGGATGGCGGGACTTCATCACCGCAGGTAAGCCGAGCGGGGTGTGTGTGTGTGTGTGTGTGTGTGTGTGTGTGTGTGTGTGTGTGTATGTATGTGTACATGCCGTGGGCAGGAGGGGGTGGAGCGAGCTGAGCGGGGAAGTGTGGGCTTCCTGCACGTAACTAAGATAAACATCGGGTTACTAACCAAAGCGCTTTGCTTGGATACCCGATGTTTATCTTGGTTACCAGCTTCTGGCAGGCTGCCAGCGATGGCTCCTGCACACTGTAGCTGTAAAATGCACTGCTTTTTGCTGCTAGAACCGTTCTCGAACGTATCTAGAACTATCGAGCTTTTGCAAAAAGCTCGAGTTCTAGTTCGATCTTGAACAGCCCCCAAAATCACTCGAGCCTAGAACTGGAGAACCTCGAACCACGAACCGCGCTCAACTCTAGTCCCCTCCTCCGCCCGCGACAATAGACTATTGAATAATAAACTATTTTTAGTACTGTAAAACCAAAGAAATAAGCCAGAGCTTAATTTGTTATACATGCAATGTGTGGGAGCATGTTCACATTGTGGCCATTTAACAGACAAACTAGTGTAGCACCCCTGAGGTATCAGGTGCCACAAAATGTGAACATGGAAATTCAAAGACCGGAATATCCGTGCCAGTCAACACACTAGCACTCTCAGGCCACATTCATAACCCCAATTCCAGACTGGGACTCTGCCTAGAAACAGGTAAAAGGGATGGGCACTTATTGGTTAATTGCCACCCAATCTGTAGGGAGAGATCCAGCAAGGGGAGGGGCCAGTGGTCAGTTGGGAAGTTGGTGGGAGGAAGTAGTCAGTTCAGTGGAGTAGAGAGTTGGAAGTGAAGGAGAGAGGAGTGAGAGAGTGAAGTAAAGAAGGAAAAGTGTAAAGACCTAAAGCAAGAACAGGACATTGTAAAGGAGACAAGGGCTGTGGAGTAAGGAACCAGGACTCCAGGAACTGTGAGTTACCTGTGGATGTATAATACTCCAGAGACCGCGGGGCGCCTGTGGAAGTCTGGAACCAAGGCTCACAAGATTCAGCACAAGGCGGGGTGCAGACCCTAGGACAGCGGGATACTTTATGGTCAACTGTTAAATCTGCCAGGTGAGGAGATCTCCAGGTTCCCTCACCACCCAAAGAGTCTGAAACATCAGCAGCATAGAGGGGACCTGGGACAAGGGACAGAAGTCCACCCATTAAATAGTCCAGGCTGCCTGCAATAGGACCAAGACTGAAACAGAGGGGCTCCCCCAGAAGCTCTAAAACAAGGGAGCCCAATACAAACAAGTGTGCATGGAGGACAGCTACCCCAGGTCATAGCTGGCACAGAAAACAAGGGCAGCGGGAACACCTGAAACCGGCACCAGCGGGTCCAGGTACCAAGCCACAAGTAAAATGGCAAGTTGAAACTGCAATACCGGTGTGGACTGTTTCCTTCCTGCCTCCGTACACATACACTGACTGTCCCCTACTACAACCCCCATCATCACCTGCCAGGGCCTAGCCCTGCTTGCGGAGGGCTCAAAATACCTAAGCTGCATTACTCCACCATCCCCAGCAGGACCCTGCAGTGGCGGCTTCAATAACCTGGCAACACACCGCAAGTGGCGTAGTCGAAAAACTCTTTTATTCTATTTTATTTTATTTTACATTTATTTTTCACCCCTTTTTATTGGACCGACCTCCAGGGTCACGGAACTGGGCATCGGCCGCGACCACGACTGATTTCCCCTGCTCACCGCGCGCCCGGGACCGAGTACCCCACATCCCTGGGGCGTCACACTAGAAAAAAAGTGATCATATACTTTGCTGTGCAGTATGTCACAAAAATGAGTACACCCCCCACATTTTTGTAAATACTTTATTATATCTTTTCATGGGACAACACTGAAGATATAACACTTTCATACACTGCAAAGTAGTCAGTGTACATCTTGTATAACAATGTAAATTTGGTGTTCCCTCTAACTAACTCAACACACAGTGTGAGGTAGCACGGTCGGCTGCGCAGCAGAAGACACGGGATCCAGCACACGGTTTTAATGTCCAAACAAAAGTCCATAACACAATACATGTGCCTCTCCAGCAGAAAACTCAGGGAGTTCTGTTCACTCCCTCACACCCGGCACACCTGCCCTTGTTCCTGATTCTATTTAACCCTTCCTTCAGCCTGTAGGGAAACAGCATTAACCCTAGAGTGGATTTACTTTCTATCATGGAGTGAGCACAACCGGGGCGAGACATACCGGCCGTCATAGATAACCCCGGTCACAGTCTCACATACCCCCCCCTCAGTTCAAGCGTGCGGGGTTGAACTCCCGCCATCAAACACGGGCCGCGGGACAAGGCATCGGTGTTGCCCTGCAACCTACCGGCCCGGTGTTCAACCGTAAACCGGAAGTTTTGCAGAGAAAGGAACCACCGGGTAACCCGGGCATTCCGTTCCTTGGCGGACCTCATCCAGACCAGGGGAGAGTGATCCGTCACCAAGCGAAACTGCCGTCCCAGCAGGTAATAGCGTAGGGACTCCAAGGCCCACTTGATCGCCAGGCACTCCTTCTCCACTACGCTATAATTCCGCTCGGAAGGGGTGAGCTTCCTACTTAAGAAGGTGACGGGGTGTTCCTCCCCCTGAACCACCTGAGACAGCACTGCCCCCAGGCCGATCTCCGAGGCGTCAGTCTGTACTATGAACTCCTTCCGGAAATCAGGGTTGACCAGAACGGGCTGTCCGCACAGGACCTCCTTCAGGGCCCGGAAGGAGTCCTCGGCCTGCGGAGTCCAGCGCACCATGACGGACTTCTTGCCTTTGAGAAGGTCCGTCAAGGGGGCTGATAGTCCCGCAAAATCCTTTACAAACCTCCTGTAGTACCCCACGATACCCAGGAAGGCCCTAACCTGCTTCGTGGTCAGGGGTCTAGGCCACTTCTGGATCGCCTCAACCTTGTTAATTTGGGGCTTAATCACTCCTTGGCCTATCATGTAGCCCAAGTAGCGGGCTTCCGTGAGTCCCAATGCACATTTCTTGGGATTGGCTGTCAATCCGGCTGTTCGAAGCGCGTCCACCACCGCTTGTACCTGTTCCAAGTGGGTCTGCCAATCGGAGCTGTAAATAATGATGTCATCCAGGTACGCTGATGCATACGCCTGGTGGGGTTCCAGCACTAAGTCCATCAACCTCTGGAACGTGGCCGGAGCGCCATGTAACCCAAAAGGCAAGACAACATAGTGGAAGAGACCCTCCGGCGTAACAAAAGCGGTTTTCTCCTTGGCGGACTCCGTTAGTGGCACCTGCCAGTACCCTTTGGTCAGGTCGAGCGTGGTAAAATATCGCGCCTGTCCCAGCCTATCAATCAGCTCATCCACCCGGGGCATGGGGTAGAGATCGAACTTGGATATTTCGTTCAATCTCCTAAAGTCATTGCAGAACCTTAAGGAGCCATCGGGTTTTGGTATTAGGACAATCGGACTAGCCCATTCACTCCGGGATTTTTCGATGACCCCCAGGCGTAACATTGTCTTTACTTCCTCTGATATGGCTTGTCGTCGAGCCTCCGGTACCCGGTATGACTTCAGGCGTACCTTCAGGTGGGGCTCGGTGACAATATCATGTCGTATCAGACTGGTCCTACCGAGCAGCTCGGAGAAGACATCGGGGTTCTGCTGAACCAACCGTCTGGCCTCTCGCCTCTGTTGCTTGGTGAGGGCTTCTCCAATCCTTACTTCCGGTTCGTCCTCTCCGGAGGTCGCTGGAGCCGGATGTGAACGACCCGAAGAGGAGGGAGGTGGGGAAAAAACAGCCATCAGGCTTTCCCGTTCCTGCCAAGGTTTTAATAGGTTGACATGGTATATTTGTTCAGGTTTCCGCCTACCGGGCTGCAATACTTTATAGTTAACCACCCCTACTCTTTCCTTTATCTCGTAGGGGCCTTGCCACTGAGCCAGGAATTTGCTCTCCGCCGTGGGGATCAATACCAACACCCGATCCCCGGGTTTAAAGGTCCGCACGGTGGCTTGTCTATTGTAGCGGCCGCTTTGCGCGGCCTGAGCCTCCTGTAAATGCTCCTTCACAATTGGCATGACCGCGCTTATGCGGTTCTGCATACCCAAAATGTGTTCAATCACACTTTTATGGGGGGTGGGCTCTTGTTCCCATGTTTCCTTTGCCAGGTCCAACAATCCCCGGGGATGTCGCCCGTATAACAATTCAAAAGGCGAAAACCCCGTGGATGCCTGTGGCACCTCTCGTATGGCAAACATCAAATAGGGAAGCATCATATCCCAGTCTTTCCCGTCTTTTGAAATCACCCTTCTTAGCATGGTTTTCAGGGTTTTATTGAAACGCTCGACTAAACCGTCCGTTTGAGGATGATACACAGACGTACGCAACTGCTTGATCTGGAGTAGCCGGCATAGCTCTTTGGTCACTTTAGACATGAATGGGGTCCCCTGATCCGTAAGGATCTCCTTGGGCAATCCCACCCGGCAGAACACAGCAAACAACTCCCGAGCTATAAGCTTTGCTGCAGTATGTCTGAGAGGTATCGCCTCGGGATACCGGGTGGCATAGTCAACGATCACTAGGATGTGTTGGTGCCCTCGAGCGGACTTTACGAGGGGCCCCACCAGATCCATCCCTATCCGTTCAAAAGGGACTTCTATAATGGGTAACGGTACCAACGGACTGCGAAAATGGGTCAGGGGTGCAGTAAGCTGACACTCCGGGCAGGTTTCGCAGAACCGTTTTACCTCCCCAAAGACCCCGGGCCAATAGAACCTTTGCAATATTCGCTCCTGCGTTTTCTTGACCCCTAGGTGGCCACTCATCAGGTGTTTATGAGCCAAGTCGAGGACCCGCCGGCGATGCGGCTGGGGCACCACCAACTGTTCTACCCCTACGCCCCGTATTTCATCTACCCGGTAGAGTAAATCCTGCTTAAGAGCGAAATGGGGGTACCTTACCTGGGCACCGGGCAGCTGTGCCACCCCGTCAACTACTGTCACCCGACTCCGGGCATGTATTAACGTAGGGTCCTGGAGTTGGGCTGTCCCAAACGTATCCGGGGACGCCTCCAACTCCGGGATGGGCTCGACCATCTCAGCCTCTCCTGCCAATACCTCTAGGGGCGACCTATCGGGTTCACACTCTGTCCCTATCATGGTGACCCCTACGGCAGGTGTCCCGGATTCAGGATTGTAGGGCTCAGGTCCCGGACCGACCAATATCTGAGGGGACTTAGGGGGTCCCCTCCATAAAGTCCAAAAATAGGGCAGATCCCTTCCTAGGATCACGTCATAAGGAAGAGTGTTAAGAAGTCCCACCTCATGTTGCACCTGACCGCAAGGTGCTGTGATGGTGACAATCCCCGTGGGATAGTCGCGGCGGTCCCCATGTATGCAAACCACCCCCACGGTGCATCCTGTGGCCTTTACTTTAGCTCTCAAGGTGGATCGCACAAGGGTCACTAAGCTTCCGGAATCCAACAATCCTGTAACCGGACATCCATTCACCTGTATTTGGCACAAGTGGGGCTCCGTCTCTGGGGTGACCAGGTCAGCGGTACACACCACCTGAGCATACATTGAACCCCGCCGGGTAACCCCACAATCCATGGGCTCCGTGGTGAGTGGACACTGGGCTTCCATATGTCCCACCCGCTGGCACCGCCAACATCTAATGGGGACGGAAACCCCCTTGACGGGTTGTCGTTTAGGGTACAGAACCTTCCGGACCTCAGGAATGGCGGCCGCGGCCTCAGACGGGACGGTAGGGGACTCCTGTACCGTTGTCAGCGGTGGGTCCTTGGCCCTAGGCTTGGAAGGGCCGGACCGACGGGCGGTATGCAAAGTCTCAGTGTCCCGTATCAAGTCCTGCGTAGCCACATGCCGCTCTACCAGGGACACTAATTGGTCCAGGGTACTCGGGTCACCCTGTCCGACCCACCGTTGAACAGTGACGGGTAAAGTGCGCACAAAACGATCCACTACTACCCTTTCCACCATTTGCGCCGGGCTCAGAGTGTCAGGCTGCAACCACTTTTTTACAAGATGCAACAAGTCATAGGCCTGGGAGCGTACGGGTTTGGCTTCCTCATAGAACCACTGATTTACCCGCTGAGCCCGTACATAGGTATTCACCCCCAACCGAGCCAGTATTTCGGCTTTCAGGGTCACATAGTCAATGGCGTCCTCGGCACAGAGGTCCAGGTACGCTTTTTGGGGTTCCCCCGTCAGATAGGGCGACAATACCTCAGCCCACTGCGGGGTCGGCAGCTTTTCCCGCTCGGCCACCCGCTCAAACACCGCCAGGAACGCTTCCACATCATCACCCGGGGTCATCTTTTGCAACGCTTGTCTCACCGCTTTCCGGACGCTGCCGTCGTCACCCGGTCCCGGGGTTGTTGCTGCCGGTCCGGCACGGATCGACTTGGCCAGGAGAACCATCTGTTCTTGGTGCCTTTTTTCCTGCAATTGCAAGGCTTGCTGCTGACGTGCATTGGCCTGCTCCATCTGTTCTTGGTGCCTTTTGTCCTGCACTTGCAAGGATTGCTGCTGACGTGCATTGGCCTGATCCATCTGTTCTTGGAGTTTTTTTTCCTGCACTTGCAAGGATTGGAGCAGGTGTGCATTGGTCTGTTGCTGCTGTGCATTAGCCTGAGCCAAATGCTTTAGTATGTCCTCCATGGCGTCGCCGGGTTTGGGCTGTAGTATAGCCGCTCGAATCCAGGACATGCGCAGCTGGGTCACCAGGGATGGATGCTACACCTCACCGGCTGTCATGCCCGCCGATTCTCCACCATATGTGAGGTAGCACGGTCGGCTGCGCAGCAGAAGACACGGGATCCAGGCATTAAGGTTCACAGCACACGGTTTTAATGTCCAAACAAAAGTCCATAACACAATACATGTGCCTCTCCAGCAGAAAACTCAGGGAGTTCTGTTCACTCCCTCACACCCGGCACACCTGCCCTTGTTCCTGATTCTATTTAACCCTTCCTTCAGCCTGTAGGGAAACAGCATTAACCCTAGAGTGGATTTACTTTCTATCATGGAGTGAGCACAACCGGGGCGAGACATACCGGCCGTCATAGATAACCCCGGTCACAGTCTCACAACAGTCATCAATATCAATACTGCTGCCAACAAAAGGGTGTAAACCCCTTGGTGAAAATGGACAAATTGTGTACAAACTGTCAATATTTTTTGTGGTCACCATTATATTCAAGCACTGCCTTAAGTCTCTTGGTCATAGAGTTCACTAGAGCTTCACAGGAGCCACTGGAATCCTCTTCCACTCCTCCACCACACCATCACGGAGCTGGTGGATGTTAGAGACCTTGCACTTCTCCTCCTTGCGTTTGAGAGTGCCCCACAGATGCTCAATAGGGCTTAAATCTGCAGACATGCTTTGCCAGTCCAGCACCTGTATCTTCAGTTTCTTTAGCAAGACAGTGGTCCTCTTGAAAGTGTGTTTGGGGTCATTTTCATGTTGGAATACTGCAATTGTTCTCAGTATTCCCTTAAAGAACTGTATTTTCCCACAGCCGGCAGCACTCATACAGCCCCAAACCATGACAATCCCACCACCATGCTTGATTGCAGGCAAGACACACTTGTTTTTCTACTCCTCACCTGGTTGCCAGCACATACACTTAATACTATCTAAACCAAATAAGTTTACCTTGGACTTATCAGACCACAGGACATGGTTCCAGTAATCCATGTCTTTAGTCTGCTTTTCTTCAGAAAACTGTGGGCTATATTGTGCATTATGTTTAGAAGAGGCTTCCTTCTGGGATGTCAGTCATACAGACCTATTTAATGCAGTGTGCAGCGTGTGGTTTGTGCACTGACAGTCTCACGCCCCCACCCCTTTATCCTATGCGGCGATGCTGACAGTACACAAATGTCTATTTTGAAAATGAAACTTCTGGATATGACTGAGTATGTGCACTCAACTTCTTTGGTCGACCATGGCAAGGCCTGTTCTGAATAGAACTAGTCTTGTTAGAGTGGGTGAGAGATAACACCAAATTTAACACACCTGCTCCCCATTCACACCTGAGACCTTATAACACTAATGAGTCACATGACACCGGTGAGGGAAAATGGCTAATTGGCATATTTTGGCCAATTTCACCTAGGGGTGTAGTCACTTTTGTTGCCAATGGTTTAGACATTAATGGCTGTGTGTTGAGTTATGTAGAAGGCACACCAAATTAACACTGTTATACAAGCTGTACACTGGCTTCTTTACATTGTATCAAAGTGTCATAAAATATTTATAAATATGTGAGGGGTATACTCACTTTTGTGATATACCGTAAGTAAATAGTAATAATACATATAAATAACAGAGTACTTAATCTGCCCCTCTCTTCATTGAGGTCAGTTGAGTGGTGGACACAAGGTGAAGTTTTATTACTAAAGGATAGGTCCAAACTGATTGGTACACCTTGTCACGGTGTGATGGCTTTATGCTTCTTTGATCAAAAATAGTGTTTCTAAGTACCCTATGTTATTTATATGTGCAATTACTATTTACTTACTTACTGCAAGGTAAATGCTTATTTTGCTTCTATCTTAGGTTTTATTTTTAAGTACTGGTAAAAAATTTATCATGTAGTGTACATTTTTTATTTTTTTTAAAACATGCAATAAGCGTGACAGATGCCACAGCATGCGTCACAGTCTCCAGTTAGTGTAAATTGAGGGAGCTTTACCGGGAGCCACTAAAAACTATCTTACATGAATACTCAGAAAAAACAATAAGACCCGGAATAGAGGGATAAATGAAAACCAAAATTGGTTTGGCCCAAAAGACCAAGGTAGCCTAGACCTTTAGGAGCTAAAATCAGCAGGTGTTAGATCCCAAAAATAATTGCACAAGTTTATACAAACTGTTATAATTTTTTTATGCAACCTGAATCAATTACAAAGTGAAAAAAAATAGTAAAGAAAAATGTGAATGAGAAGTATCTACTGCATGATTTGCAAATGTTCCTTTTTTTAATTAGGCAATATCCTAGATATACACTAGAGGGCAAGCTTTGGTCATAAAAATGATGCACATTTCATTTGGAAGCAATGGACTGTTAGGCTATGTGCGCACGTTGCGTACAGTTCACTGCAGAAATTTCTGCAGTGATCTGAAGAGCACATGTGCGCTTTAAATATCACTGCAGAAATGTCCGTAGTGAAGCCGATTCCATGCGCTCTGCCTGCAGCTCCTCCCATAGACAGAGCAGGAGCTGCCGGCAAAGCGCACGGAAGAAGTGACATGTCACTTCTTTTTACGCAGCGCTTCGGCAGTAGCCGAAGCTCTGCGCTCTAAAACGCCACGTGCGCACGGCCCCTGCACAATCTCCATAGACTGTGCAGGGGACGCAGGACGCATGCAGTTACGCTGCGCTACAAAGCGCAGCGTAACTGCATGTATTTACGCAACGTGCGCACATAGCCTTAGATTAGGGCAAAGGCTACTTTCCACGAAATGGAATGTTTTCTTACTTTTCCTGGAGTGGTTGGTTCTTCAATGATTCTTTTCTTAGGTAGACTTAAGAAAAAGATAAAGTTGGATGCTCAGGGAGGTGATAGAGCATATTATTGAATAAGGGGTGTAAGAATGTTACTGTATACCAGTGGTATGCTTTAATACTAGTGATGAGCGAGTACTAAAAAGCTCGGGTGCTCGAAGCTCGGGCCGAGCCTCCCAAGATACTCGTGTACTCGGCCCGAGCAACGAGCCCAATGTTATCCTATGGGAGACCCGAGTATTTTTGTGAAATGACCCCCCGGCAGCATGGAGAAACCCTAAAAATGTCACAAAAGTCTCAGAAGAGTGCTCAAATGACATGGCAACAGCATGGGGAAGACCCCTTGAAGCATTTATCACTGAAAAGTCACAGCTGTGAACAATTTTGTCCGCGTTTTACGCCATTTTTACGGACTCACCAGAAAACCTTCCAAAATGACCCCAAAATGATTTTTCATGGCGGAAATGTTAAGGGCACATACCCAATAGTATGATAGAGGCTCCACGTTGTCCCTGGGTAGAGACGTGCATGAGGGCCTCAAAACATTAAGTGTCCATTGTCAGGAAGTGGGTGTATTATAGTATAGCCCTTAGGCAGGGCAGCCAAAAATTGGGAGGCTCCACGTTGTCCCTGGGTAGAGACGTGCATGAGGGCCTCAAAACATTAAGTGTCCATTGTCAGGAAGTGGGTGTATTATAGTATAGCCCTTAGGCAGGGCAGCCAAAAATTGGGAGGCTCCACGTTGTCCCTGGGTAGAGACGTGCATGAGGGCCTCAAAACATTAAGTGTCCATTGTCAGGAAGTGGGTGTATTATAGTATAGCCCTTAGGCAGGGCAGCCAAAAATTGGGAGGCTCCACGTTGTCCCTGGGTAGAGACGTGCATGAGGGCCTCAAAACATTAAGTGTCCATTGTCAGGAAGTGGGTGTATTATAGTATAGCCCTTAGGCAGGGCAGCCAAAAATTGGGAGGCTCCACGTTGTCCCTGGGTAGAGACGTGCATGAGGGCCTCAAAACATTGTGTCCATTGTCAGGAAGTGGGTGTATTATAGTATAGCCCTTAGGCAGGGCAGCCAAAAATTTGGAGGGTCCACGTTGTCCCTGGGTAGAGACATGCATGAGGGCCTCAAAACATTAAGTGTCCATTGTCAGGAAGTGGGTGTATTATAGTATAGCCCTTAGGCAGGGCAGCCAAAAATTGGGAGGCTCCACGTTGTCCCTGGGTAGAGACGTGCATGAGGGCCTCAAAACATTAAGTGTCCATTGTCAGGAAGTGGGTGTATTATAGTATAGCCCTTAGGCAGGGCAGCCAAAAATTGGGAGGCTCCACGTTGTCCCTGGGTAGAGACGTGCATGAGGGCCTCGAAACATTAAGTGTCCATTGTCAGGAAGTGGGTGTATTATAGTATAGCCCTTAGGCAGGGCAGCCAAAAATTGGGAGGCTCCACGTTGTCCCTGGGTAGAGACGTGCATGAGGGCCTCAAAACATTAAGTGTCCATTGTCAGGAAGTGGGTGTATTATAGTATAGCCCTTAGGCAGGGCAGCCAAAAATTGGGAGGCTCCACGTTGTCCCTGGGTAGAGACGTGCATGAGGGCCTCAAAACATTAAGTGTCCATTGTCAGGAAGTGGGTGTATTATAGTATAGCAATTTGTAACGGTCATCATGGTGGCGCATGAGGAGAAGGAGGAGCAGTCCAGTGATTATCCAAAGTCCAGAAGTGTGTACCCATGGGTGAGTGGAGGTACATGGCAAACTTTAAATTCCGCTCTCATTTGCTGGTGGTGTGGTGAAGTCTGGCCCAATCCAACCCTTGTTCATCTTGATCAGAGTCAGCCTGTCAGCATTTTCAGTTGACAGGCGGGTGCGTTTATCTGTAATGATTCCACCTGCGGCACTAAAAACACGCTCTGACAAAACGCTAGCGGCAGGGCAGGCCAGGACTTCCAAGGCGTAGAGAGCCAATTCATGCCACGTGTCCAGCTTGGATACCCAATAATTGTAAGGCACAGAGGAATGTCGGAGTACAGTTGTTCGATCTGCTAGCTACTCCTTCAGCATCTGGGCAAACTTAGGATTTCTTGTGGCACTACCCCGCACCTCAGGGGCTGTGTTACGTGAGGGGCTGAGAAAACTGTCCCACATCTTAAAGACTGTTCCCCTACCTCTGGCGGATTGGACTTGTGCCTCTCTCGGCTGTACGCCTCGGTTGTCCACTGATTCCTGACCTATGCCGCTAGCGTTTTGTGAGGGGAATGCTTTGCCTACTTCCGTGACTATGGCCTTCCGGAACTGCTGCATTTTGGTTTACCTCTCCTCCACGGGAATAAGAGACAAAAAGTTCTCCTTGTAGCGTGGGTCTAACAGTGTTACCAACCAGTAATGATTGTCGGCCAAGATGTTCTTAACACGAGGGTCACGAGACAGGCAGTTTACCATAAAGTCAGCCATGTGCGCCAGACTCTTAACAGCCAGGACTTCAGTAGCCTGACCAACAAGATGACTGAACATGCTGTCCTCCTCCTCCTCCTCCTCATCTACCCTGTCCTCTGGCCAGCCACGCTGAACCGAGGATATGACTGGTGTGCATGTCATATCCTCAATTTGGCCGGAGAGTTGCTCCATGTCTTCATCCTCCTCCTCGTCATAGTCCTCCACTGCACGTTGTGATGAGACGAGGCTGGGCTGTGTGTTATCATCACCCACACCCACTACTGTTTCTTGCTGCAACTCATCGCGCTCCGCCTGCAATGCATCATGTTTGTTTTTCAGCAGAGACCGTTTTAGAAGGCAGAGTAGCGGTATGGTGACGCTAATAATGGCGTCATCACCACTCACCATCTTGGTGGAGTCCTCAAAGTTTTGGAGGATGGTACATAGGTCTGACATCCATCTCCACTCCTCAGGTGTTATGTGTGGAGTTTGACTCATTTCCCGACGGCTTAGGTGATGCAGGTACTCAACAACTGCCCTCTTCTGCTCACATATCCTGACCAACATGTGCAGAGTTGAATTCCAACGCGTGGGGACATCACACACCAGTCTGTGAGCCGGAAGATGCAAACTGCGCTGAAAGCCGGCAAGGCCGGCTGAAGCAGTAGGTGACTTTCGAAAATGTGCAGACAGGCGGCGAACTTTTACCAGCAGATCAGACAGCTCTGGGTATGACTTTAGAAACCGCTGAACCACGAGGTTGAGCACATGGGCCACGCATGGAACATGTGTCAGCTGGCCTCGCCTCAAAGCCGCCACCAGGTTCCGGCCATTGTCACACACGACCTTTCCTGGCTTTAGGTTCAGAGGTGTGAGCCAGTGATCTGCCTGCTGTTTCAGAGCTGTCCACAGCTCTTCTGCATTGTGGGGTTTGTCACCTATGCAGATTAGCTTCAGCACAGCCTGTTGCCGCTTCGCCGAGGCAGTGCTGCAGTGCTTCCAGCTTGGGACTGGTGTGGAGGGTACAGTGGATGAGGATGCGCAGGAGGAGGAGGAGGCTGAAGAGCATGACATTCCGGAGCTGTAGAGTGTGGGTGAAACACTGACTGAGGTAGGGCCTGCAAACCTTGGTGTGGGAAGGACGTGTTCCGTCCCTCGCTCAGACTGGGTCCCAGCTTCCACAATATTAACCCAGTGTGCCGTCAACGAGATGTAGCGGCCTTGCCCACAAGCACTTGTCCACGTGTCTGTGGTTAGGTGGACCTTGGGTGAAACAGCGTTGTTCAGGGCACGTGTGATGTTTTGTGACACGTGGTTATGCAACGCGGGGACGGCACACCGGGAGAAATAGTGGCGGCTGGGGACCGAGTAACGTGGGACAGCTGCCGCCATCAGGTCACGGAATGCTTCTGTCTCCACCAGCCTAAAAGGCAACATTTCCAGCGCAAGCAGTCGCGAAATGTTAGCATTTAGAACTGTGGCATGTGGGGTGTTGGCAGTGTATTTGCGCCTGCGTTCAAAGGTTTGCTGAATGGATAACTGAACGCTGCGCTGGGACAAGGACGTGCTTGATGATGGTGTTCTTTCTGCGTAGGCAACTGCAGGTGCAGGAGTGGAGGAGGCTTGTTCGCAGGCAGCATGGACAGGGGATTGGCTCGCATGCACAACCAGCGAAGACGTAGCAGTGACATCAGCAAGCACTGCTCCTCGACTCTGTTGTACTTCCCACAAAGTCGGGTGCTTGGCTGACATGTGCCTGATCATGCTGGTGGTGGTCAGGCTGCTAGTTTTGGTACCCCTGCTGATGCTGGCACGGCAGGTGTTGCAAATGGCCTTTTTTGAATCATCTGGATCCAACTTAAAAAACTGCCAGACTCGGGAAGACCTAACATTTGTACAGGCACCTTGTGTCGTCGTGTTGTTCCGGGGAACGGTTGCCTGACTTCTGCCTGGGGCCACCACCCTGCTTCTTACTGCCTGTTGTGATGCTACGCCTCCCTCCCCCTGTGCACTGCTGTCCTCGCTCTGCATATCCTCCTGCCAGGTTGGGTCAGTTACTGGATCATCCACCACGTCGTCTTCCTCTTCCGCACCCTGCTCCTCCTCCTGACTTCCTGACAATTGTGTCTCATCATCGTCCACCACTTGTTGAGACACGTTGCCAACTTCGTGAGAACGTGGCTGCTCAAATATTTGGCCATCTGTACAGACGATCTCCTCATGACCCACTTCAATATGAGCTGGCGAGAGGCCAGAATGTGTGAATGGAAACGTGAACAGCTCTTCCGAGTGTCCAAGTGTGGGATCATTAATGTCCGAGGAGGACGTGTACTCAGCCTGGTGGTAGGAAGGAGGATCAGGTTCAGAAATGTGCGGTGCAGTATCACGGCTACTGACACTTGACCGTGTGGAAGACAGAGTGTTTGTGGTGGTGCCAATCTGACTGGAAGCATTATCTGCTATCCAACTAACAACCTGTTGACACTGGTCTTGGTTCAAGAGCGGTGTACTGCTGCGGTCCCCAAGAATTTGGGACAGGACGTGCGAGCGACTAGATGTGGCCCTTTGTTGTGGCGAAATTAGAGCTTGCCCACGACCTCGGCTTCTGCCTGCACCATCATCACGTCCACTTCCTTGTTCCTTGCCAATGCCCTTGCGCATTTTGCAATGCTGTGCTGACGTGTATATTCACTACTTGTGCGTTATATCAAAGTTTGTGGAAATTGCACACAAGTGCACCTGTACGCTGCCACCGACAGGCACACACGTGCGGTTTTAAAAACCAAGCACGGACGCAATAAGAACCTAACAGGTTTTTTTGGGGAGCGACAATTACAGACAAGTCAGACACTATCTGGACTGTGTACACCAGCCCCAGATATGATGAAGGCTGGTATACGGTCACCACTAGGAATGGCTATATATACCCTGCCTGCCTGCCTGTATACTGGTACAATAGTCCTGACAAGGACTCTTCTGGTCACTAGCCTGTATTCAGACCTGGCTATACCCTGCCTGTATATAGCAACAATAGTCCTGAGAAGGACTCTGCTACTGTACTCCGACCTGGCTATACCCTGCCTGCCTGTATACAACTAGAATAGTCCTGAGAAGGACTTTTGGTCACACTGTTTGCAGCCCTGCAACTGAAAAAGCTATAAAGGGCCGCAAAGCTTTCCCTGAATCAGCGACACTCTCCCTGCACTCACTGTCTGGATAGCTGTGAGCAGAGCACAGCGCGCCGGCCGGTATAAAGGCTCGGTCACGCTGTGCAGGCCGGCCAATCACTGCAATTCCACAACTAACAGGGCTGTGGCATTGCAGTGGTCTGCCAGCCAATCCCTGCATGAGGGCTGGCTCTCAAAAGAGCGCCAACATGCAGGGATGAAGACCACGAGTACAGCACGAGTATCGCGAGATTACTCGGTCCCCGCCGAGCAGCCCGAGTACAGCGATACTCGTGCGAGTACCGAGTAGTTACAAGCATGCTCGCTCATCACTATTTAATACCCTTTATCAAGAGACAGCAATGGCAACGTTTTCGAATCCTACCCAACTGTCACCTTAATTCATCATTGATCATATCACTGGCAATTGAGACCACAGCTACAGCAATAAGAGGTTTAACTGCCAGAATCTGAGTTTTCTCCTTACTAATGGTTGCATATCTTTAGCATGATAAACGTGTAAAAGAGTGGCACGGCATATGAATGATTTCATCTTGACCATAGTCTTGCAATTATGGTAAAACCAGGGGGATTATGGGAATACAAATTTTATGGCTGTGGCCTTCAACAAGGGTAGTACCGCCCATAGCGGTAAACCACGTGGCCGCTTTGTAGCCTGTGAGTCATATTCCGATTTTAACATTATGTGCATCCTCGGGATGCAGATATCATTGAGTGCAATGATGAAATAGGGAGCTGTTGGCACCCTGTCCAATCATTGACACTGTAGGTCTGAGTTTCAATGCAGCAGGTGTGATTAACTCACTACATTGCACTCGCTGTCTGGTGTCTCGGCCTTCACTTGGCACAGATGGGGGCAGCGGGGGAATACAATTAGGTAAATATTAGTGATGGGCGAGCATACTTGACACTGCATTAGGGTGTTTGAGATGCTTGCTACTTGATAAAGTATCTTGGTACTCGAGCGCCATTGCAAGGTCCTCGCTCCGCATGTTTCGCTGTATTTTTCTGCCACTAAACATTCAGGGATCGTCTGCCAATCATGGTAATGCTGTAGCCATGTTGGCTACTGGCATTACTGTGATTGACCGGCTACATCTCGTCATTAGGTCTATATAAGACTGCTGGCTGTCCAAAAATTATGAGTGAGGACAGGCTGCTGGCCCTCTTAACAATTGATTGAGGGACGCCTGCTGGCTCTCCAAAAATGATGAGTAAGGGCCAGAGGCTGGGCCTCTTAGAATTTGGAGTGACAACCCTGTTGATATGGTGTAGGAGGAGAAGGAGAAAATAAAATATGAACCTTATACCTTTTTGGGGTGGGAAGGAGTGCTTGGGAATACTACAGGAATAAAAGGAACATTTGATTTGGATATAGAATCCGCTGCTGTTTTCCACTGGGGTTAAGACCTTGTTAATTTTGAAAACAATCAGCATTTTCAGTTGATCAGTTCTTATGCACCTGGTGGCCCTAAAAACTTACTTAGACAAAACACTAGCGATAGGGCCGGCCAGCACCTCCAGAGCATAGAGGGACAGTTCATGCCATGTGTTTAGCTTGCATACCAAATAGCAGAGGAACCACAGAAGACGGTGGTACAGTCAGTTACATATTCCAACAACTTCCAAAACTTTTAACTCCTTGTTAGACTACCATGTGCATCAGGGCCTGGGAGCTGGGACGATCTAATGAAACTGTCCCAGAGCTTTGATAGTGTTACCCTGGCTCAGTTGGACCTGGTGTCTTACTCCCTTATCTCTCCTTTGTAGGCTGTGAGCCCTCGCAGGCTGGGACCTCCGTCCTCCTGTACCTGTCTGTGCCTTGTATTGTTTATGATTGTTGTATTTGTCCCTATTTTGTATACCCCTTTCACATGTAAAGCGCCATGGAATAAATGGCATTATAATAATAATAATAATAATCTCTCCTCCTTGGTTGCCCAATGAACTCTGACCTCTGCCCGCAGCATTGTCAGATGGGAAATTTTTGTATGAACTGTTCAACTAGTGCCTCCTGGTTTTGCCCAATTTTGCTAACCTTCTCCACCTCAGGAAGGAGAGATGGAAAGTTCTTTATGCATCGTGGGTTAAGAAAGGTGAGTAACCAGTAATCAGTGTTGGCCAAAATGCATATAACATGAGAGTCACAGGAAAGGATGTGGGACATAAATGGGACGCACATGTAGTGATTCTTTACAGGTGGCGTAAGCAAATATGGGTAGGTTTTAAGAAAATGCTAAACCACTAAGTTGAGCATGTCAGCCAGGCCTGGTACATGTGCGAGCTTGACAATCTTCACAGCTGCCCCCAGGTTATGGCCATTATCATACACGGCCATGCCTGGTTTTAGTTTAAGCGGCGAGAGTCACAGTTCTGTCTGTTATACCTTTCTGTGGCAGTGTGGCAGTGTGCTGTTTGTCACCTAAAGAAATTAGTTTCACCATAGCCTGTTGCTACTTCACCAAGGCAGTATTGCATTGATTACAGCTTGCGACTGATATGGATGATGTGCTCGCTGATAACAGTTTGGAGATGGAGGAGGAAGAGCAGGGGGTGCAAAAACTGGTGTTGGAGATGGAGGAAACCCTGATGGAACTAAAGCCCGCAATCCTTAGCGTCGGTAGCTGCTGGACATCTAAAACTTATGAATACAGGCTGACTGCTGGCCCTCTATAAATTATGAGTGAGGGCCAGCTCTATGGCCCTCTAAAAATTATGAGTGAGGTTGCTGTTGCCCTTCTAAAAGTTATAAATGAGGGCCAGCTGCTGGTCCTCTTAAAATTATGAGTACAGGCCAGCTGCTGGCCCTCCAAAAATTCTGAGTGAGGTCCGGCAGCTGGCCCGCTAATAATTATGAGTGAATGTGCAATACCAAAAGACACGGACGATCCCGTGCCATATTCACAATATGGATAGAGCCATATACAGATTAATAACAGCAAAAAAAAAAAAAAGAAAAATTCTGTACAACGACTAGATTGCAGAAGGATTAAATTTTATTAATGAAAAGGCATAAAAGCAATAGACAATATAGGATTAAAATTGCAGAGACAGATGGTGAGTACCAGCAGATGGCGCCCTCTCCTCACAATAGGTACGTGGTACAATGTATTATTCATTCTGCTACTTGGGGTACGAGTGTTGATACATGTGGTGAAACTAGTAGGGCTTTCTCCTCCAGGTGTATAGAGAACTATATGCGTTCGTAAATACATGTGATCTCCCCCTGCTACCTCATCTCTCGCGGTGCCGGTGCGCGCGTGCGCTTGCCTGGGGGGCTCGGTGCCGCCGCGGGCGCGTTCATTCTGTCCGCCGCCGTGGTGACTATGTCTCCGAGGCTGTGGCCTGGACGCGCCCGTGGTGGCACGGGGCCTCTCGGTCATGCGTGTGCGCGCCACAGTGGTTAACTGCGGTTGTATGATGTGGTTTTGCAGGATATACCTGGGCTCCGTTAGTGTTTGGCCACTCCCCTTACATCCCTCCTGTTGCACTATATCTGAACCTGATAGGTGGACTGATATTATAGTCCGTGACGTGTACTGACATGTGGGCACCTAGTAGTAACGATCCTGTTGCCATGGCACTTACTCAAACATAGCTACGTGTGTCACGTTTTCTGGGCGTGTAGGTGCACGTGGGCATTGAGATTACGCCCCCATGTGTCACAGGATGTGGGCGCCTCTATTGCAGTGACGCAGTGTTTTACGTTATGACACTTCCGGTGTGACGTCACCAGCTGTCGGGAGCACGCTACGGCTCTTTGGTGTTGGTTGCACGTGGGGGTCCTGGCCACACCCCCACGTGCTGTGTGTTGTTCACATCCGTGTGCTGGTGATGACATAGTCTTGTTATTGCCTTTCTGACCCAGCCTCACTGCATGGGGCGTGTTGGACTCTCCCACCTCATGGCAAGCTCCCAGTGTTAGTGGACCTTCTTTCCTCCCATAGAGGGTTAACTTATATTCTGAGGCCTGATTGGTCTGGATCGATATGGACAGTGATTGGATACTTACCCTTTATAAGGTCAGTCCTTTTAAACTAGAGACCACCCCCGGAAGAAGGAGTTACACCGAAACCTATAGGTCGGGGATCTGGGCTCTCATCTATGATATAGGTATGTTAGGTTGCACTTTATGCCTTTTTAGTGCTTTGTTTACATGACCTTTATATTGTATATGTTTGATTAATCCTTAAAAGGCACTATATGATCTTTTGCACACCCAAGCTTTATACCATCTGGTCTTTTCAGCCATTAATGTGTTGTGTGCTTGTTTCTAATATGTGCTACATAAATCTATAATAGATCACATCAATATATGATACAGAGGTTCCACATGCTTGTCGCAAAGACCCAATGGGCAATAAGCTTCTCCAACTCCGTATATAGATGGTACAGAAGGTCAGGACACGATATGGACATGAAAAGAACTGAAAAATAAAAAGTTAAAAGCAAGTAAGTATAACACCAATTTAGAGCAGAGCGTAGGGGACGCAAAATATAGTTACAAATATTGCCTTAAACCCAGAGGTCAAGAGGGCTGCTATCGAAGAGCTTTATTCCAAAAAAGACATGAAGCTTAAATATTCATTCAACCCATCAGGCTGCAGGGTTTTCAGTGTCCATATCCATTCTGTTTCGCGTTGTGCAAGGAGACGACTGATATTGCCGTCCCGAACCCCAGTAATAATCTGATCTATACCTCGTACCTTCAATAGGATGTGATTACAATTGTGATGTCTCTTAAAATGCCTCGGTATTGTTTTGAGGCCCTCAATGTCCACCTCATCTATAGCGGCCTGGATGTCACGAACATGCTCTCTCACACGGACCTTAAGGGCTCGTGTGGTGAGGCCGACATAGATGAGTGGACATGGACAACTAGCATAATACACTACAGCCTTAGAGAGGCAATTGAATTTCCTCTTAATTGGGAAAACTTTCCCATCAGACGAGGCAAAATCGGTCGCTGTTTCAATATTGGGGCATGCAATGCATGAACCACAGGGTGAGCAGCCAAATCTAAACCTCAGAGGAAGAGAGGAGGAGGACAAGAATGGGAGAACAGCATTATCCTTTTTGTCATAATGACTTGATGTCAATATATTCTGTACGCCGTCGGTGCGTAGTTCCAGGAGTACTCCACCGTACTCCACCAGCAACCATTAACCCGGTCACCGTTAACCCGATTCAGGGTGTCACTTCACCTCCACCTTCACTCCTCGCCTGTCAGACACTATCTACTGACTACTCTCCACAGTCTTACCCTCCCACCTGGTCAACCTGGTCAACTAGTAGACTGGAGTGGCTCCACCTCTAGGCGGCCATCCATGGTCCCTAGCTGGGTACCATTGTATAGAGGATTGTTGGGGAAAAACTTGGATTACCTGGGTTTTTGTTGGTACCGGCACTGGGGTTTTGGGTACCTAAGGGGGTAGGCCCTGCATTCTGGTGGGGATGCAGAACCCTGTAGCACCCTGAGGTGTTCAGGGGAGCTACAGTGACAGCTTGGAAAAGAGATAACAAGGTATTTCTGCAGCGATGCACATTAGTAATGTAAGTTCTCTGTTTTTCTTGGGTTATTGATGTATATGAGAATATGCACCCACATCTGATATCCCTAATGAAGCACATTGTGCAAAACACGCATCAGGCAGGGTGGACATAATTCCCCTTCATTGTGGTTTGTATTTTGCTATTGATTATGTATTGTTTACATGTGTATTTTATTATGCTGTGTTGATGTAAGTGACACCAGGGCTAATTACTTCTTATATGCATCTGTAACATTGCTACTGTGTATCAGCATACTGTGCCATTATAGGCTAATGTTTCATAGTATTGGCTTACACTCTTCAATTCTTCAATCCACAATTTTGTATATTCTCTTGTGTCTAGTGCCATTCACAATTGTTTATACTAAGTACAAGTATATTGTAATTTTTATGTTATTATTCATACTTACATGAGCACATAACCATACCTTAGGGTTTTCAGTTTGCCGTTGTTTTGTTTTTCTTGCTCTTTACATTGTGTGGATTTTGTGTACTGTTTTCTTAGTTGCTTTTACTATTATTCCCATGTATGTTTTTCTAGATAGGCTGTTTTATTTTAGAAGGGGGAAACATACTGTTTGAAAAGGGGTTGTCCAAGTAGTGACAAGATGGATACTGTTTCCTATAAAGAAAAACATCCAAACCAAGCTATGTTTTGCTAAAACCTACTTCAAATCTATCAGAAGCATATGGGGAAACATACAATCCTCTTATGAGACCAAGGTTGAACTTTTTGGTTATAATTCCATTACATATGTTTAGTGCAAAGCCAACACTGAGCATAGCAAAAGAACATCATATTCACAGTGAGGCATGGTGGAGTCAGCATTATGCTTTGGGGCTGTTTTTCAGTAACTGGAACTGGGCTTTAGTCAAGGTGGAGTGAATGATGAACAGTTTCATAATATCAGTCAATTTAACATCAAAATCTTCGGGCCTTACCAAGAAAGAATAGAGTGTACAATTAAAGGTATTCTCTTCATAATCTGAGCCCTCAAAAAGCTAAATATCAAGGTATTCTATACTCCTTAATAAGCCAATAGACCATGTGGCCCAGTCGGGATATACAAGAACTCACTATACCAACCATACTTACAGAGACTATAACCATAAGTTTCTTCCTTCAGTGGGATTTATAGAAATGCTTCTCTGTCATCAGACATATATTACCCCTATTAGAAAACATAGAATGGCTATTTTTCCTACATCAAATTGTTTCAAGTGTAATGGCCCCAAGGTTGACCCGTGCCACTGCATGTGGTCTTGCCCACAAATACAAAAATATGGATCTTTGTCCATAATGACTGTATCTAATCCCCTGACAAGTCTTGCCCCCTTTGGTCAAATCTGGGACATTTTTGGATATCTGTATGTTGTAACATATTGATGCAATCCTGGCGTAAGGAACTTTGACACATGGTAACTGCAGCGAGATCCAAAACAATACCTCACACATGACTTAGTAAGTAACCCCCTCCATACAAATTGTATTTGTAAAAACTTGCCTTCTTGATGAAGATGGACTGAGTGAAGGTGTCTCTTCAAAAAGGACATAGAGTTCAAGATTTCTTTGACACTTGGGAGAGTTTTTTAGAACTTTTACCTTATCACATTCGTAAATCCTTGCAACATAGTCTTGGATCAACCGAATAGTTTCAACAAAAGCTGTTGTTGGGAGATCCTCCGATAATGTTACCTTAATTTTCCACTACATTGTTCCACGCACCACGAGAATTAGATCCTCTATTACTATTATCTCTACAATCACAAGAATTTTCTTGGATGAGAGATAGGAGGAAACACTGGCAATTGTTGTTATTTGCGGTTATGTTACGCCACTGTGAACCCTTTAATGACCATGGGCAGTAAAATTACATCCTAAACGGTCATAGTGTTATCCCCGCCGACTACTGCGCACATGACAGCTGATTTGTACAGCTGACATGTGTGCCTCGCAGGCAAGAGTGGATCCGCGTTTCACCCATGCCTGTTAACCCCTTAAATGGCGTTGTCAAAATGTGACAGCGTCTTTTAAATGCTGATCACGGTAAATCTTTACTCACCTGGCTCCATCGGTGGCACAGTGACGTGATCACTGTAAGCTGAAGGTTGTCATGGTAGCATAGGGTCACGTGATGACTCCAGTAGCTAGTATGAGTCACTTCCTGTTTCACTTGGCTGAGTGCAGCCAGAGGCAAGAGGTATTTCTAGTGATCACAGCTGTGTAGCGCTGATCAAAAGAAATGCGATCAAGCGATCAGACAGATGATCCTTATAGTCCCCTAGAGGGAATAGTAAAATAAAAGAAAAGTAAAACAAAAGTTTTAAAAAATAAAAAAAATAAAAATCCTTACAGTTCAAATCACCCCCATTCATCCCATTGAAAATTAAAGGGTTAAAAAAATTATGCATATACACATATTTGGTGTCTCCGCATTTTGAAATGCCAGATCTATCAAAATATAAAATTAATTAATCTGTAGTGATGAGCGAGTACTAAAAAGCTCGGGTGCTCGAAGCTCGGGCCGAGCCTCCCAAGATACTCGTGTACTCGGGCCGAGCAACGAGCCCAATGTTATCCTATGGGAGACCCGAGTATTTTTGTGAAATGACCCCCCGGCAGCATGGAGAAACCCTAAAAATGGCACAAAAGTCTCAGAAGAGTGCTCAAATGACATGGCAACAGCATGGGGAAGACCCCTTGAAGCATTTATCACTGAAAAGTCACAGCTGTGAACAATTTTGTCCGCGTTTTACGCCATTTTTACGGACTCACCAGAAAACCTTCCAAAATGACCCCAAAATGATTTTTCATGGCGGAAATGTTAAGGGCACATACCCAATAGTGAGATAGAGCTGGTGTATGTTACTTTTTGAGATTAATACATGAAAGATTTTACGTGAAAACATTGTGTGGCACTCCGATGTCCCTGAGAAGAGACGTACATGAAGGCCTCTTGAGTCTAATGTGCCCATTTTGAGGAAGTGAGTCTTTGTAGTATTTTCCTTTGCCAGGGCAGTCCAAAATTGTGAGGTTCACCAATGCCCCTGCATACAGACGTGCATGAGGGCCTCAAAACATTAAGTGTCCATTGTCAGGAAGTGGGTCTATTGTAGTATAGCCCTTAGGCAGGGCAGCCAAAAATTGGGAGGCTCCACGTTGTCCCTGGATAGAGACGTGCATGAGGGCCTGTAAACCTGAAGTGCCCATTGTAAGGAAGTGGGTGTATTATAGTATAGCCCTTAGGCAGGGCAGCCAAAAATTGGGAGGCTCCACATTGTCCCTGGATAGAGACGTGCATGATGGCCTGTAAACCTGAAGTGCCCATTGTAAGGAAGTGGGTCTATTGTAGTATAGCCCTTAGGCAGGGCAGCCAAAAATTGGGAGGCTCCACATTGTCCCTGGATAGAGACGTGCATGATGGCCTGTAAACCTGAAGTGCCCATTGTAAGGAAGTGGGTCTATTGTAGTATAGCCCTTAGGCAGGGCAGCCAAAAATTGGGAGGCTCCACGTTGTCCCTGGATAGAGACGTGCATGAGGGCCTGTAAACCTGAAGTGCCCATTGTAAGGAAGTGGGTGTATTATAGTATAGCCCTTAGGCAGGGCAGCCAAAAATTGGGAGGCTCCACATTGTCCCTGGATAGAGACGTGCATGATGGCCTGTAAACCTGAAGTGCCCATTGTAAGGAAGTGGGTCTATTGTAGTATAGCCCTTAGGCAGGGCAGCCAAAAATTGGGAGGCTCCACGTTGTCCCTGGATAGAGACGTGCATGAGGGCCTGTAAACCTGAAGTGCCCATTGTAAGGAAGTGGGTGTATTATAGTATAGCCCTTAGGCAGGGCAGCCAAAAATTGGGAGGCTCCACATTGTCCCTGGATAGAGACGTGCATGATGGCCTGTAAACCTGAAGTGCCCATTGTAAGGAAGTGGGTCTATTGTAGTATAGCCCTTAGGCAGGGCAGCCAAAAATTGGGAGGCTCCACGTTGTCCCTGGATAGAGACCTGTTAGGTTCTTAGTGCCTCCGTGCTTGCATTTAAAAACCGCACGTGTGTGCCTGTTGGTGGCAGCTTTCCGCTGCATTTGTGTGAGTTTTGCAAAAACTTGGATATAACGCACAAGTCTAGTGAATACACATCAGCACAGCATTGCAAAATGCGCAAGGGCGTTGTCAACGAACAAGGAAGTGGACGTGATGGTGGTGCAGGCAGAGACCGAGATTGTGTGCAAGCTCTAATTTCGCCACAACAAAGGGCCACATCTAGTCGCTCGCACGTCCTGTCCCAAATTCTTGGGGACCGCAGCAGTACACCGCTCTTGAACCAAGACCAGTGTCAACAGGTTGTTAGTTGGATAGCGGATAATGCTTCCAGTCAGATTGGCACCACCACAAACACTCTGTCTTCCACACGGTCAAGTGTCAGTAGCCGTGATACTGCACCGCACATTTCAGAACCTGATCCTCCTTCCTACCACCAGGCCGAGTACACGTCCACGGACATTACTGATCCCACACTTGGACACTCGGAAGAGCTGTTCGTTCACGTTTCCATTCACAAATTCTGGCCTCTCGCCAGCTCCTGTTGAAGTGGGCCATGACGAGATTGTATGTACAGATGCCCAAATATTTGAGCAGCCACGTTCTCACGAAGTTGGCAACGTGTCTCAACAAGGGGTGGACGATGATGAGACACAATTGTCAGGAAGTCAGGAGGAGGAGCAGGGTGCGGAAGAGGAAGACGACGTGGTGGATGATCCAGTAACTGACCCAACCTGGCAGGAGGATATGCAGAGCGAGGACAGCAGTGCACAGGGGGAGGGAGGCGTAGCATCCCAACAGGCAGTAAGAAGCAGAGTGGTGGCCCCAGGCAGACGTCAGGCAACTGTTCCCCGGAACACGACATAAGGTGCCTGTACAAATGTTAGGTCTTCCCGAGTCTGGCTGTAATACTATTGTATGTATTGAGGATTTCGATTGCGTTAGGGCAATGACAACCAGAGACGAGTTCTTGGTGCAAGACGTTTATAATATGCAACCAGCAAATATGTACATAAACGGAACAAAAACACAGTAGAACATAAATACAGGAAATACCTTCCAGGGACGGAGCGAAAGGGAATTCCCGGGACCGCGCACCGGACTCCCCCAGGGAGACCACCAAGAGCGAACCCCTATACAGGGACTGTCTGGCAATCACCCCAGAAGCCCTAAATGCGCAGCAGCCGGGACACAAAAGGGCAATAGGTAAGTCCAAAAATGTCCGTACGTGATGTGAGTCCAGAGTGGTATTAAACGGAAGGAACCGGGCAGAAGTGCCGACCAAAGACGGCAAACGGAGTCCGGGCACAGCTAGATGATACCAGATGAAGTCCAGAGTCGGTGTCGGTTGTTTTCCAAGAGGATCCGAATAACAATCAGGAACCAAAAGCAGCAGGGCAGGAGCACACAGGAAGCAGTATACTCAGGCACTGGACTAAGCTTTAGGGGCGGCTTTTAAACAGATGGACAGGAAGTAGGGCAACAGAACAGAAAACTCCATGTTAACAAAGGGCAAGCTCTTTCAAAAGAAAACTGGAAAACCCGGAACTCTGACACTGGCAGTTTTTTAAGTTGGCTCCAGATGATTCTAAAAAGGCCATTTGCAACACCTGCCATGCCAGCATCAGCAGGGGTACCAAAACTAGCAGCCTGACCACCACCAGCATGATCAGGCACATGTCAGCCAAGCACCCGACTTTGTGGGAAGTACAACAGAGTCGAGGAGCAGTGCTTGCTGATGTCACTGCTACGGCTTCGCTGGTTGTGCATGCGAGCCAATCCCCTGTCCATGCTGCCTGCGAACAAGCCTCCTCCACTCCTGCACCTGCAGTTGCCTACGCAGAAAGAACACCATCATCAAGCACGTGCTTGTCCCAGCGCAGCGTTCAGTTATCCATTCAGCAAACCTTTGAACGCAGGCGCAAATACACTGACAACACCCCACATGCCACAGTTCTAAATGCTAACATTTCGCGACTGCTTGCGCTGGAAATGTTGCCTTTTAGGCTGGTTGAGACAGAAGCATTCCGCGACCTGATGGTGGCAGCTGTCCCACGTTACTCGGTCCACAGCCGCCACTATTTCTCCCGGTGTGCCGTCCCCGCATTGCATAACCACGTGTCACAAAACATCACACGTGCCCTGAACAACGCTGTTTCAGCCAAAGTCCACCTAACCACAGACACGTGGACAAGTGCATGTGGGCAAGGCCGCTACATCTCGTTGACGTCACACTGGGTTAATATTGTGCAAGCTGGGACCCAGTCTGAGCGAGGGACGGAACACGTCCTTCACACACCAAGTTTTGCAGGCCCTACCTCAGTCAGGGTTTCACACACACTCTACAGCTCCGGAATGTCATGCTCCTCAGCCTCCTCCTCCTCCTGCGCATCCTGATCCACTTTACCCTCCACACCAGTCCCAAGCTGGAAGTGTCACGGGCGGAGGAGGGGACGGTGCGCTCTCCCACTGCTCGGGTCCGGCTGACGCAGCTCTACGGCTGCTGTTGCTCGTTGGCTCGAGCGATGGCCGGATCCCGGGGACTCGAGCGGCGCTACTCGCCCGTGAGTGAAAAGGGGTGGTTTGGGTTTTGGGGATATTGTCCGTGACGCCACCCACGGTTGTGGTGATTGTGTGGACACCACCGCTGCTCTGGACGGGGATCCCGGGAGCCTGTGATAGGGAGCAGCTTTGTTGTTATTTCTCCCCTCCGTGGGTAGGGGGGTTGGTTGTCCCGGGGCCTGGTGATGGGGTAGAGATGGATGACAGGCGGGTTGCGGGGCCTGATGAAGTGCAGGGTCGCAGGGGCAGCGCTGTGCCGCACGGCACGGAGGTACTCACTCAGCCCAATGATGATGACACAGTTCACGGTAAAACAAGTGGCTGGATGGACGGGTCACTGGGACGGCTGCGGTTGTTCCTCCCTGCAGGTTAGTGATGACTGTCTCTCCCTGCACCTAAGTTAAGTGTTGGTAGTGATGGTTTCCCAACGGTAACCCGCTCCCCGACCTGGATATGGGCCGGAGGAGCCCCTTTTGCCCACAGGCGATGGCACTGGGAGACGGTTGCCCTTGGCGGTGGCTGTGTCTCCCCTTCACGGTTGTACGGTTGCCTTCTATCTGGACTTGGCTGTTTGGAAACCCTGAGGTTCCCTTCACTAACGGATTTGGCAAATTCACGGCGACACCAAGCCTTGCCGGGATCCGAAAGTCCTCTGCCAATGGTGCTGGCTTCTCTTTGTATACCGGTCCGGTACGGCCGGGTCACCACCCGTCCACGGTCCTTACGGCAGACTCCAATCAGCCTCCACTGCAGACGGTCACCACATCCTGCCAACCTTGCTGTCCTGTCCGGGCCACACACCCGGACCAACTTCAGGCTCTTTGCTGTCACTTTTCTCCTCTCTACTACTTTCCTCCTTCCACTTCCTTAGCTTAACTCTCACTGCCTGTTTTCCCTCCTCCTCGGTGGGTGGAGACCAACCGCCTGGCTCCACACCCTGGTGTGGACAACAGCCCCTGGGGAAGGCAACAAGGATTTTGTGTTTTGACTATGATATGCCTGCAGGGAGTGTGGGGTGTTTAAGTGTTGTGCTCTGTGGCCCCTGGCTTGTCCAGGGCGACACAGAAGCACTGCAGCACTGCCTCGGCGAAGCGGCAACAGGCAGTGCTGAAGATAATCTGCATAGGTGACAAACCCCACAATGCAGAAGAGGTGTGGACAGCTCTGAAACAGCAGGCAGATCACTGGCTCACAACTCTGAACCTAAAGCCAGGAAAGGTCGTGTGTGACAATGGCCGGAACCTGGTGGCGGCTTTGAGGCGAGGCCAGCTGACACATGTTCCATGCGTGGCCCATGTGCTCAACCTCGTGGTTCAGCGGTTTCTAAAGTCATACTCAGAGCTGTCTGATCTGCTGGTAAAAGTTCGCCGCCTGTCTGCACATTTTCGAAAGTCACCTACTGCTTCAGCCGGCCTTGCCGGCTTAAGACACCGTTTGCATCTTCCGGCACACAGACTGGTGTGTGATGTCCCCACGCGTTGGAATTCAACTCTGCACAAGTTGGTCAGGATATGTGAGCAGAAGAGGGCAGTTGTTGAGTACCTGCATCACCTAAGCAGTCGGGAAATGGGTCAAACTCCACACATAACACCTGAGGAGTGGAGATGGATGTCCGACCTATGCACCATCCGCCAAAACTTTGAGGACTCCACCAAGATGGTGAGCGGCGATGACGACATTATTAGCGTCACCATACCGCTTCTCTGCCTTCTAAAATGGTCTCTGCTCAAAAAACAACCATGATGCATTGCAGGCGGAGCGCGATGAGTTTGAGCAAGAAACAGTAGTGGGTGTGGGTGATGATAACACACAGCCCAGCCTCGTCTCATCACAACGTGCAGTGGAGGACTATGACGAGGAGGAGGATGAAGACATGGAGCAATTCTCTGGCCAAATTGAGGATATGACATGCAGTCATATCCTCGGTTCAGCGTGGCTGGCCAGAGGACAGGGTAGATGATGAGGAGGAGGAGGAGGAGGACAGCATGTTCAGTCATCGTGTTGGTCAGGATACTGAAGTGATGGCTGTTAAGAGTCTGGCACACATGGCTGACTTTATGGTAAGCTGCCTGTCTCGTGACCCTCGCGTTAAGAACATCTTGGCCGACAATCATTACTGGTTGGTAACACTGTTAGACCCACGCTAAAAGGAGAACTTTATGTCTCTTATTCCCAAGGCGGAGAGGTCAGGCAAAATGCAGCAGTTCCAGAAGGCCATAGTCACGGAAGTAGGCAAAGCATTCCCCTCACAAAACGCTAGCGGCATAGGTCATGAATCAGTGGACAACCGAGGCGTACAGCCGAGAGAGGCACAAGTCCAATCCGCCAGAGGTAGGGGAACAGTCTTTAAGATGTGGGACAGTTTTCTCAGCCCCTCACGTACCACAGCCCCTGAGGTGCGGGGTAGTGCCACAAGAAATCCTAAGTTTGCCCAGATGCTGAAGGAGTACCTTGCAGATCGAACAACTGTACTCCGACATTCCTCTGTGCCTTACAATTATTGGGTATCCAAGCTGGACACGTGGCATGAATTGGCTCTCTACGCCTTGGAAGTCCTAGCCTGCCCTGCTGCTAGCGTTTTGTCAGAGCGTGTTTTTAGTGCCGCAGGTGGAATCATTACAGATAAACGCACCCGCCTGTCAACTGAAAATGCTGACAGGCTGACTCTGATCAAGATGAACAAGGGTTGGATTGGGCCAGACTTCACCACACCACCAGCAAATGAGAGCGGAATTTAAAGTTTGCCATGTACCTCCACTCACCCATGGGTACACACTTCTGGACTTTGGATAATCGCTGGACTGCTCCTCCTTCTCCTCATGCGCCACCATGATGATGACCGTTACAAATTGCAATACTTAGGCCTTTGTTTCAGGTATACCCCCAGTGGTAAATTTTTTCGCCCATTCTTTGCAGAATGGACATTACAACGACAGGAGACCCGCTCCTTTGCAATGGGAACAATGTTTTGAGGCCCTCATGCACGTCTCTACCCAGGGACAACGTGGAGCCTCCCAATTTTTGGCTGCCCTGCCTAAGGGCTATACTACAATAGACCCACTTCCTTCCAATGGGCACTTCAGGTTTACAGGCCCTCATGCACGTCTCTATCCAGGGACAATATGGAGCCTGACGCTGCCACCGACTGCCACACACATGCTGTTTTTAAATGCAAGCACGGACGCAATAAGAACCTAACTGGTTTTTAGGAGCGACAATTAATGAGAAGTCTGACACTATCTGGACTGTTTTACACTGTGTACACCAGCCCCAGATATGATGAAGGCTGGTATACGGTCACCACTACCCTGCCTGCCTGCCTGCCTGTATACTGCTACAATAGTCCTGACAAGGACTCTTCTGGTCAATAGCCTGTATTCCGACCTGGCTATACCCTGCCTGTATATAGCAACAATAGTCCTGAGAAGGACTCTGCTACTGTACTCCGACCTGGCTATACCCTGCCTGCCTGTATACAACTAGAATAGTCCTGAGAAGGACTTCTGGTCACACTGTTTGCAGCCCTGCTCCGGAACTAACTATAAAGGGCCGCAAAGCTTTCCCTGAATCAGCGACACTCTCCCTGCACTGACTGTCTGGATAGTTGTGAGCAGAGCACAGCGCGCCGGCCGATATAAAGGCTCGGTCACGCTGTGCAGGCCGGCCAATCACTGCAATTCCACAACTAACAGGGCTGTGGCATTGCAGTGGTCTGCCAGCCAATCCCTGCATGAGGGCTGGCTCTCAAAAGAGCGCCAACATGCAGAAATGAAGACCACGAGTACAGCACGAGTATCGCGAGATTACTCGGTCCCCGCCGAGCAGCCCGAGTACAGCGATACTCGTGCGAGTACCGAGTAGTGACAAGCATGCTCGCTCATCACTATTAATCTGATTAGTAAACAGCGTAGCGTCAAAAAAAATCCAAATTCCAAAATTAAGTTTTTTGGTTGCCACAAATTTGGGGCAAAATGCAATAACACGCAATCAAAATGTAGTTGCATCTACGCGATAAAGGTACCATTAAAAACGTCAGCTCGAGATGCAAAAAATAAGCAATCACTGAGCCATAGATTCTGAAAAATAAAAACGCTATGGGTGGCAAAAAATAGCGCAAGAAGTGTGCCACTTTTTTTTGGACAAATTTCTGGGTTTTCTTTAACCCCTTAGATAAAAATAAACCCATACATGTTTCATGTCTACAAACTTGTACTGACCTGAGGCATCACACCAATAAATCAGTTTTACCATATAGTGAACACGGTGAATAAAATATCTCAAAAATAGTCATGTAATCACACTTTTTTTTGCAATTTTTGTACACTTGAAATTTTTTGCCATTTTCCAGTACATTATGTGGTAAAACGTATGGTTTCATGTAAAAGTACAGCTCGTCCTGGAGAAAACAGGCCCTCATATGGCAAAATTGACTGAAAAAAAAAAAAAGTTACGGTTCTTGGAATAAGGGGAGCACTAAAAACCCCGTAAAACTGAAAATTGGCTGGGGGTGAAAGGGTTAAAGCTTAATTTTATGGTTCACTAACCTATTTCACAGCAATTTATATTGCTACATTGACTTTTTCTAAAAAATAATTATATTTAAAGATATTTTACATGACAAAAATCTGGCATCTTAACAGGGGTGTGTAGACTTTTCATATCCATTGTAGATGAAGAAATAATTATGAGATACAGAAGTATGAGCTGGGATAGACAATAGATAGATGGAGATAGATAATTATGACAAATACATTAGTTAAATGAGATATATTAACTTTTTCCTGACACGGCCAATTTCCGTTTTTGCGTTTTCGTTTTTTTATCTCCTTCTTTCCAGAGCCCGATTTTTTGTTATTTTTCTGTCCACAAAGACATATGAGAGCTTGTTTGTTGCGGGACTTGTACTTTTGAATGACACCGTTCATCTTACCACAGAGTGTACTGGGACATGGAGAAAAAATGCCAAGTGCGGTGAAATTGTGAAAAAGACAAACAATTCTGCCATTGTTTTTTGGAAATTGTTTTTACGACATACATTGTGTAATAAAACATACCTGGCAATATGATTCTCATCAGTTTTTTTTTTATGTATTTAATGGAGAAAATTAATTAACCATGCCATGTTTTTACACCATTTACTGATCCCCAGAAATATTCTGATCGCTGTTATGGCTACAGGCAATATGTCCATTTTATTTGCTAATTTGTAAGGTTTACTATTTTTTAAAAAAGCACATTAAAAATGACATTATTTTAATTTTCTTTATTATTTTGTAGTAATTTTATAGGAACAAAAAAAATCTCTCCTTCATTCTCCCTTCAGAATACAGCTTTATCAAATGTATCTGTAAGCACCAGTGTAATCTGTATATGTTGTCAGAGGCTACACTACAGATTCAAGTACACAAAATCCTCCCTATGACATCATTGAAGCTTGTGGCTCAAAGCCTTAAGGGGGCTTTACACAGTAGCGATATCGGTAACGCTCCCATCGTTTGTGCGACATGGGCATATCGCTGCCCGTCGCGCACAAAATCGTGCTCCCCCATCACACGGCTTACCTGCCCTGCGACGTCGCCATGGCCGGCGAACCCCCTCCTTTCTAAGAAGGTCGTGCGGTGTCACAGCGACGTTACACGGCAGCCGTCCAATAGAAGCGGAGGGGCGGAGATGAGCGGGACGTAAACATCCCGCCCACCTCCTTCATTTCGCATTGCCGGTGGAGGCAGGTAAGGAGATGTTCCTCGCTCCTGCGGTGTCACACACAGCAATGTGTGCTGCCGCAGGAACGAAGAACAACATCGCTAATGAGAGGTGACCGATTTTTGGTTTTAGGACGACCTCTCCACGCAAACGATTTTTGCCACTTTTGCGATCGTTTAATGTTGCACAAAAGTGTCACACGCTGCGATAACGTTAATGACGCCGGATGTGCGTCACTAACGACGTGACCCCGACGATAAAACATTAACGATATCGTAGCGTGTAAAGCCCCTTAAGTGCCTGCTGAAATCTTTGAAGGTTGTTTATTTGAGTTCTGTTGAGAGTGTTGGAAGAATGAAAAGAAAAATGTGATTTTGTAATTATTTTATAGAAATTTTATAAGAGCAAAAAAATCTGACATTTTCTTCACCCTTAGAAAGGGACATAAAGATACACAGCTATGTATAGATGTATTTCTATGTAGATGAATAATCTGCTTCTGACGTCTCCTCCTGCACTACAGGTCAGCCTTACCAAATCTTGTTATCTTTCTCAGTCTGGGCAGTGACTCAGTGGCTTGGTAGCGTTCCTGCCAACGGCTAAGAAGCTCATGTGTTTGCGTCCTGGGGAGACCAGAGGAGAATTATTAGTTTAATTTATGCACTACAGAGATACGGGACCCTCCCTCAATGAAGAGAAGCTACAGTGCTGGCCTTGAGAGGAAGTTGGGACAAAAACTCTGACTAGCTTGAATGAGCCATCAAATTGGGACAGTTCTGCTGAATTCAGGAATGGTGGCGGGCTGAAATTTCTGCTCAATATTAATGTATAGATTATCATTGTTTATGTTCCTTTTAATTGTATCACTTAATATTGAGCAGAGTGGTATGTTAGGTTGACACCACCCAATATACAGTTTGAACCCACGCACAGCGCACCATATGTATTGTACTACATGAGCCTATATAGGCCCTATATACAGTATGAGCCACTAGCGGACACAGTCAGAAAGGGCCCCTGTACAAGAACAGTATGGCACTAATGATATGTCCACACTTGGTATGAGCCCTCACATAGCCCTCAATATATAGTATGAGCCCCCACATAGTCCCCTTATATACCGTATGAGCCACCACATAGCCCTTTATATAAAGCAAGAGCCACCAAAAAGTCCCCTATATATAGCATGAGCCCACATGTAGCCTTGCTACATACAGTATGGCCCTGTGCGCACTAGACGATCTTGCTGCATTTTTTGCTGTTTTTTACCGCGTTTTTGTGCAGAAAACGCTGTGACAATGCTTCCCCAGCAATGACTATGGGTTTTCAGAAGTGCTGTCCACACACAGTGTTAGTTTGTAGCTGCATTTTTGAGGTGACCACAAAAACGCAGCATGTCAATTATTTTTGCGTTTTTCACTGCGTTTTCCACCCATTGAGTTCAATGAGATGTTCAAAAATGCAATGAAAAACGCAAATTGAAAATATAGCTGTGTTTCTATGACTAAAAACGCAGCTATAAACGCAAGGGGTGGGTAGTAAAGTGACATGTATAGGAAGAGGATTCCTTCTGTCAGTAAACACAGAAGCGTGAATCCTCCCGGTACCGCCACCGCTGCTTCCACCTCGGAGGAAGCAGCTGAAAATCAAAAGTGAACAGTAGAAAAAAAAAAATGTCATACTCCCGGTACATGTCCGCTCCCAGCTCCTCTTCCCGGTACCGCCACCCCTACTCCGGCTGTGTGCAGACTCCCACGCACGTCCGATGGATGCAGGACCTGCCGCTGATCAGCTGATACAGTCACCTGACGCATCAGCTGATTGTAAGTCTCGCGGTGATGCTGGCTTTTTACCGCCTGGCCGGCTTAAACAGCTAGCTCCTAGGACTTGTCAAAGCGCTAGCCACAGCGCGAAACGGCTGTTGTCCATCTGCCGTCCCCGCACTCCCCCTCTACTCCCCGTGTATGTTGTTGTCTGTAGACACAAATTAAAAGTTTGCCAACCACCAGGTTGAGTTGCCTCTTCATTCTCCCAATTAGATTACTAAAAATACATATGCAGTCTGATTGCTGGTCAGAATAGGATCCTTGAAATTGCACAAAACCGCATGGCAAAAGGTTAAATTATATTGAAGGGTTATAATGTTATTGAATTATAAATAATCATTTATGTACATACCCAAAAATGCAATACAGAAACCCAATGCATTGTGCACATAAGGTAAAATGAACCGACCAGAGATCAGAACAATGGGCAACCCCATTAAGGTATACTCAGAGTGTAATGGTAACAAAAACCGACAGGTCACAGGAAAGACCATGGAAAAGACCTAATGTACGTTTCGTGTGTTAAGAGTTAAAAGATGTGTTCAGCTTAATCAGAAGTCATAGCATTCACTCACAATCCTGGGTTTTTATAATGGTATACAGGGATTACATGACCGGAGTTTCGGACACGTAACCATCATGAAAATAGTAAATAAGTCACATGGTGTAAACCATGTGACTGCGAAACTGGTCACATGGCCGCAACCACGGCGCATGCGCAGTCGCCGTGGACCTGCATATTGCCAGCAGCCCCCAACAATCAACACCCACCGCGGACGCGTGAGAGCAGCTGGCCAAAACTTTCGCGCATGCACGGTAAGGCGAATGAGATATCGGGAACCACAGCCAGCGGGTAACACGGCAGCCGCACAAGCACACTGCGGCCATATAAGCGGTACGCAAAGATGAATAATACATAATTTCCAAACAGTACCTTGTTTCAAAATAGTACATAGATAACATGGCAAACTTACATGTGTCATGCAGATAATTTAAATACAAAATGTGACATAATACATTATATGACAATTTGTGGCAATTTGTGGCAAAAAAAAAACACCATTTGATTAGAAAAGTACATTTTCTTGTTCCTCAAAAAATTCGATCCATCAAGCGTGGTTATCTAAGGGCAAGAAATACACCCCGTGAACATCTGTTAGTACATAAAAAGAGGGAGGAAGGTTCTGACACCATATGGCCGCAATGCGCATGTGCGGCTGCTGTGTTACCCGCTGCCTGTGGTTCCCGATATCTTTATCGCCTTACCACGCATGCACGAAAGTTTTGGCCAGCTGCTCTCGCGCGTCCCCTTTGCTTGTTGGTTGTTGGGGGCTGCTGGCAATACTATTTTCATGATGGTTACGTGTCTGGAACTCCGGTCATGTGATCCCTGTATACCATTATAAAAACCCAGGATTGTGAGTGAATGCTATGACCTCAGATGAAGCTACACACATCTTTTAAATCATAACACGCGAAACGTACGTTAGGTCTTTTCCATGGTCTTTCCTGTGACCTGTTGGTTTTTGTTTCCATTGCACTCTGAGTATGTGTGATGCCCTGGCCTATCAGGTCATCACAGGGTATTGTGTAATCTGCCCTTCTGTGCAATATCCACCTCCTCCTTGATTACGGATCCCTAACCAAATGGTGTTGCCAAAGACCAGCTAATCAAAATCCTAGGAACAGTCTGCACCACACCCACCAGACACACCAGTGGACGGTCTGAGTGGAATAGGGTCGCCCACTTGGGGGGTTGGTTAAGGGGAGGTCAGGAGTGTCAGGAGTCAGTCAGTTGAAGTTGGAGGTGAAAAAGAGAGGAGGTCAGGAGCTGGGCTCCTTGGAACTACTTGGTAGCAGACGTTGGTCTGGGCTTGGTAGGAGCTGGACCCCCGGTCGCAGGGGATCGTGGCAAGGGGCACAGCATTGTCATGGAGGACAGCCGGCGGCCTTGTACCATCACTGGGTACGTGGACCCTAGGTCAGGGAGTAGCTTCAGGCAACCTGACAATTCACCCGACAAGAACGGAGCCTTCAAGATCCGGTCTCCACTTGCTCCAAAATCGGAGTACTAGCGCAACGAGGGGGATAGGACTTTCCACAAATACGGTCCAAGAAATCCTAAGCGTGAACCCTGAGAGCAAGCTCCCTCAGTTAACCATACTGGGGAGCGGGACCCGACTAGTTTCAGGCTACAGGGACCAACCAGAGAGAAACAAGGTGCCAAGGGAAAGGTCACAGATCAACAGGCAACACCAACGGAAACGGGACCCAGGCATGCTCCCCCTCAGCGGCAGCGGTGTCCAGAACTTTGGATTACTACAGTTGTCGGTGTCAGCGTTATTGGACTGAGTGAGTACGCAAGTTCCCCAACGGCATCTCCCTGTCACCATCACTGAGTCCTGGGGCATCCCCCCTACCCGTGGAGGGGTTAAACACCTGGCTGCCCACTCCATCGCCACCAGGTACTCCCAGCCGCAGCGGTGGTACTCCACCTTACCACACACCACGGGTGGTGTCACGAACTATTCCATACAATACCCCCTGTAAATACCCCCTTTTTCAATTCGAGTGGCGGCAAGACCCTCCCTGGGTCCGGACGCCCCTCGAGCCACCGCGGATCCGGATCTGACCAGCCTGGCTGCTGGCACGGGGGAGGTACATATGCCTCAATGGGGTTGCCCATTGTGCTGATCTCTGGTCGGTTCATTTTACCTTATGTGCACAATGAATTGGGTTTTTGTATTGCATTTTTGGTTATGTATATAAATGATTATTTATAATTCAATAACATTATGACCCTTTAATATACTTTACCCTTATGCCATGCGGTTTTGTGCAATTTCAAGGATCCTATTCTGACCAGCAATCAGACGGCATATGTATTTTTAGGGACTCACCAAACTTTTTGTCTATTTTGAACAATTTTGGATGGTCTGCTCATTTAGCATTCTGTATATCTAATTATATGTGTAACATTGATATAATCTTTCAATTGCTGAACTTGGTCAATTCTATTTCTATATTCTTGGATCAACAATTAGTGTTGATTTTTTTTGTATTTGCATTTTATCAATAAAAACATTTTTGTAATTTTTCACTTAATTGTTTTTCTACTTAATTTGTGGTTCTACACTCCTGTTCTCCTGTCAATTATCATCATTTGGAGTATTGCCGCTCTATATGCTCACTTGAATGTTTTTGATTACATGACTCTGACAATTTAGTTATGCATGTGTGGAATGTTGTTGTATACATTGGAATTGCTAAGGGATTAAAAAAAGAGAAAAAAAACTGTAAAAAATTAATGAGCTAGATAAAGATGTTTATTAGCCTATTGTATATGACCTTTTAGCTCCAAATTAAGCTTTTCACAAACTTAAAGGTTACAATGGAGCTAAAATGCATACAGTTTACTAATAAAGGCTCATTTTTTTAGCTTTTGAATATTTTGTAGATTTTTTTTGTATATAAAAGATTTTATTGGCAGGTACGTCTATGTTTTTTTAGACAGACTGACAGCCAATTGTACTGTTTTAGATAGTACATGTAAGAAATGACTTCTATATGCACTTACCTCGATGAACACTAGATGGCAGTAGTTGCACTCTTCTTGTGTAGACTTGTCATATTGTTACTGTAGCAACCACACACACAAAAGCAGAAGGGATCCTATACAAACATAGAAACATATACATTTGATATAAAATTACATTCTATAACTAAGAGAAAAATACTGATGTGCCACCGATCTTCCAATTTTTCTATACATGAATTCCTGGGGTTCTTGTCCGGTTGTGAGTGACACACCATTAGAGTATTTGCTTGGCTTCTCTGTGTGTCCAGTTACTGTTGCCAGGCAAACTCCGGCAGGTTCTCCATAATCTGTATCGTTACCTCTGTGCATCATCAACACTTGCTTCAAAAATGCCAATCATTTTACCACAGCTACCCGAGTCTCTGTTTTCCAGCTATGACCCACAATATGTACCAGGGTAAGTGGAAGTCATTTTAATTTATAGAATTTTTTAAAAATGTTTCCTATGTGACATTGTGACACTGGCAATGAAAAATATTAATACTGATGTTTCGATAATAAATCTCTCACCTGCCAATACTAACAAAATCCTGAAAGCATGATCTGTTGGGGGCCGTGAGGTCTGGAGTTTGGGAAACACTGATCTAGACCATGCAATAGAGGTATACTGTTATTTTTGGATCTAATGATATAGTGAGCAAAATACAAAGTCAAGGAGTAAAAAAAAAGGGCTGTCCTTACAGGTCAAATTTATAAAAATTCACAAAAATCTTTTGCCAGTGATTTTGACGTCATTGACTATATGAATGAAATGAGCTGGTCTGCTGCACAAGCAATAGAACTCAATAGAGACAATATTGGGTGAGTGGAAGAGGGGGCAGGGGTGGAACAAGAAGAAAAATCCTAAGTAACGGAAGGAAAAAAATAGGAGTGCAGGGGGTTAAGATGAGTAGTATATTTGGGCCAAACATGTATATAAATATATACTGTGTGTGTGTGTGTGTGTGTGTATACAGTGGGTACAGAAAATATTCAGACCCCTTTAAATTTTTCACTTTTTGTTGCATTGCAGTCATTTTTTAAATTAAAAAAAGTTCATTTTTTCTCATTAATGTACACTCTGCACCCCATCCTGACAACAGAACCCCCCCCCAGAAATGTAGAATTTTTTGCAAATGTATTAAACAAGAAAAACCTGAAATAACACATGGTCATAAGTATTCAGACCCTTTGCTCAGACACTCATATTTAAGTCACACACTGTCCATTTACTTGTGATCCTCCTTGAGATGGTTCTACTCCTTCATTGGAGTCCAGATGTTTTTAATTAAACTGATAGGACTTGAATTGGAAAGGCACACACCTGTCTATATAAGACCTCACAGCTCACAGTGCATGTCAGACCAAATGAGAATCATGAGGTCAAAGGAAATGCCCAAGGAGCTCAGAGACAGAATTGTGGCAAGGCACAGATCTGACCAAGGTTACAAAAGAATTTCTGGAATACTGAAGGTTTCTAAGAGCACAGTGGCCCCATAATCCTTAAATGGAAGAAGTTTGGGACCACCAGAACTTTTCCTAGACCTGACCGTCTAGCCAAACTGAGCAATTGTGGGAGAAGAGTCTTGGTGTGAGAGGTAAAGGAGAACCACAAGATTTCTGTGGCTGAGCTCCAGAGATGCAGTAGGGAGATGGGAGAAAGTTCCACAAAGTCAACTATCACTGCAGCCCTCCACCATTTGGGCCTTTATGGCAGAGTGGCCCGACGGAAGACTTTCCTCAGTGTAAGACATGAAAGCCTGCATAGAGTTTTCAAAAACACACATGAAGGACTCCCAGACTATGAGACTATGAGAAATAAGATTCTCTGGTCTGATGAGACGAAGATAGAAATTTTTGGTGATAATTCTAAGCGGTATGTGTGGAGAAAACCAGGCACTCCTCATCACCTGCCCAATACAAGCTCAACAGTGAAACATGGTGGTGGCAGCATGATGCTATGGGGGTGTTTTTCAGCTGCAGGGACAGGTTGACTGGTTGCAATTGAAATACAGATGAATGCGGCCAAGCACAGAGATATCCTGGAAGAAAACGTCTTCCAGAGTGCTCTTGACCTCAGACTTTGCCAAAGGTTCACCTTCCAACAAGACAATGACCCTAAGCAGGGCTGGCTCCAGGTTTTTGTAGGCCCCAGGCAGAAGAGTCTCACTCGGCCCCATCCACATGCAGACACGCAACTACACAGATACGTACACATATACATACACATATTTAAAGAGAAACTCGCAAAAATACTTATAAACAGACAAATCTATTCAGAGTCATTTACAGTGGCATACATACTGTAGATACACATCATGATGACAGGTTGAAAAGGTTAGATATGTTTAGCTTAGAAAAAAGACGTCTCAGAGGAGATCTCATTTATATGTATAAATACATGTGTGGTCAATATAAAGGACTGGCACATGACTTATTTCTTCCAAAGACAATACTAAGGACTAGGGGGCACTCACTGCGAGTGGAAGAAAAGCGATTCCGGCAGCTAAATAGGAAAGGGTTCTTTACAGTTAGAGCAGTCAGACTGTGGAATGCCCTACCACAAGAGGTAGTAATGGCTGATACTATAACAGCTTTTAAAAAAGGGCTGGATGATTTCCTCAGTACACAACATTGTTAGTTATAAATGACTTAGTGACCAAATGTAGAACTGGTGGAGGAAGGTTGAACTACATGGACCTAGGTCTTTTTTCAACCTAAGTAACTATGTAACTATATCATACATGCATACAGACACATTCCCGCTTGTCTCCATCCAGCTCCTGCTGGGCATGTGGCTATGCTGCATGATGGCCATCACTAATAGACATGGCCACGCACAGTGCACACTGTCACTGCTGTATATACATCACAGGTGGGGCTGGGGGCTACAATATATAAATTATAGGAGGTGTAGGGGTGCATAGACATTACTGGAGGGCATAGATGTTACTGGAGTAGCTAACAGCTCTGGGGGTATACACATTACTGGGGTGGGTTGCATAGTGCTCTGGGGGGCCGCACAGATAGCTATAGGGGGGGGCCACACACACAGCTCTGGTCCATACATACACACTCCCACAGCTCTGCTACACACACCCCTTGATAGCACTGATGCACACATCTCTGCTGCATATATGTATATATATATATATATATATATATATATATATATATATATATACAGCTCTGCTGCACACATGCACATCTCTGCTGTCCAAAGACTATATACTGTATACACACAGCTTTGCTGCACACATCTCTGCTGCACTGCCCAAACAGCACATATTCACAAAGCTCTGCTACACACACAGCTTTGCTGCCCAGGGTAAATACACACTCTGCAGCCCAAAGAGTATATATACACACATCTTTACTGCACACATACACATATCTCTACTGCACACATACACACAGCTCTGCTGCACACAGACACACTCAGCTCTGTTGCACACAGATACTCAGCTCTTCTGCACACAGACACACACAGCTCTGCTGCACCCAGACAAACACTCAGCTCTGCTGCACCCAGACACACACACTGTTGTAGTTATCTCCTTTTAATGCAGGGGGTTATAGCTTATGATGGGGTAGCTGAGAAATGTGCACACGCGGCTCTGGAGGGCCCATACACGGCTTTGGGGGGCCCGACCACACAGCTCTGGGGGCCAGCACATACATCTCCGGTAGGGGAGCCAGGACATACATCTCCGGTAGGGGAGCCAGGACATACATCTCGGAGGGGGGGGAGCCCATACAGCTCACTGGGGCCCATACAGATCACTGGGGCCCATACAGCTCACTGGGGCCCATAAATGGGGGGGCGGCAAGGGCACATAAATTTCCGGTGGGGTGGAGGGGTGTAGAACATACCGCTCAAATCACGGTGGAGAGGGGGCCCACACAGTGCCGGAGGGCAGTGCTGTGCTGGGGGTCGCACTGGCTGGCACTGCTTCTCGTCTTCATCTGTGGGAGCGGAGCAGGATGCAGCACAGTAGCTCCGCCCACAGATGAAGTTCAAACAAGGAGGACGCAGTAAACGCTGTGGACTTGCGCGCCTTAAAGCTTAAAGGGACGGCAGCCGCAGTTTCCTGCCAAGGACTGCAGTCCCCGGAATTTGGCCTGGGGGCAGCAGAACTGACTAAGGCAGGAGTGGGCCCCACCGCCTGTCCAGGGCCCCGACATTTGATCGGGTGTGCCGGGTGCTGACGCTGGCCCTGACCCTAAGCACACAGCTAAAATAGCAAAGGAGTGGCTTCAAAACAACTCCGTAACCATTCTTGACTGGCCCAGCCAAAGCCCTGACCTAAATCCAATTGAGCATCTTTGGAGAGACCTAAAAATGGCTGTCCACCAAAGTTCACCATCCAACCTGATGGAACTGGAGAGGATCTGCAAGGAAGAATGGCAGAGGATCCCCAAATCTAGGTGTGACAAACTTGTTGCATCATTCCCAAGAAGACTCATGGCTGTTCCAGCTCAAAAGGGCTCTTCTACTCAATTCTGAGCAAAGGGTCTGAATACTTATGACCACGTGATATTTCAGTTTTTCTTGTTTAACAAATTAGCAAAAATTTCTACACTGTTTTTTTCTGTCAAGATGGGGTGCAGAGTGTACATTAATAAGAAAAAAAAAATGAACTTTTTTGAATTTACCAAATTTCTGCAATAAAACAAAGAGTGAAAAATTGAAAGGGGTCTGAATACTTTCCGTACCCACTGTATGATATAATTTTATATGAAGCTCATTAGCTTCATACATGTTCACTGCTTCCCCCGCCCACCGCCAGTCCTGGCATCTGTGATTGATTGCAGTCAGAAGCACCCCCAGCCTGTGTGACAGCGTGTCTGACTGCTTGCAATCACAGACTCTGTCTGCAGGTCTTTATTGTGGTGTAAAAATAAATAAATACATTTTAAAAATTGGCGTTGAGTCCTCCCATATTATGATACCCCACAGAGATAAAGTAGATGGATAGAGGCTGCAGTCCCCAGCTGTGCGGTTATCTTGGCCGTGTATCAAAATAAGAGGAACCACATGCGGCTTTTTTAAAAAAAAATAAAAAATTAAAAAGAAAACCATATAACTGAAATACTGCTGGTCTCCTGAATTTGACAGGTTTGTTTAATTTTATTTTTTGTCCCTGCTTTCCATTCCTGCCATTTGGCCCACTCTGCTTTTTTGCACCCTGCATACAAATCTGGTCTTGCCAAAGGGTTGCAATCCTTAACTGCGGACACCTTCATGAGGAAAACACTTCCTTTGTTAACAAGACTAGAGTAATAAAATGCTCATGATAAACTAAAGGGTACTTTACACGCTGCAATATCGCTAACGATATATCGTCGGGTTCACGGTGTTTGTGACGCACATCCAGTGCCGTTAGCGACATCGCAGCGTGTAACACGTACGAGCGATATTAAACGATCGCAAAAGAGACAAAAATCGTTGGTTTTGGAGAAGTCGTTCTAAAACCAAAAATCGTTGTCTCATACGTAGCAATATTGTTAGTCGTTCCTGCTGCAGCACACATCGCTATGTGTGACACCGCAGGAACGACGAACATCTGCTTACCTGTGTCCACCGGCAATGCGGAAGGAAGGAGGTGGGCGGGATGTTACATGCTGCTCATCTCCGCCCCTCCGCTTCTATAGGCCGGCCGCTTAGTGACGCCGCAGTGACGTTGCTATGACGCCGAACGCACCTCCCCCTTGAAGGAGGGATTGTTTGGCGGTCACAGCGCCGTCGCTGACAAGGTATGTGCGTGCGACGCTGCCGTAGCGATAATGTTTGCTACGGCAGCGATCACCACATATCGCACGAACGGATGGGTGCTATAGCGCTCAACATCGCTAGCAATCGCTGGCGATGTCGCAGCGTGTAAAGTACCCTTAAGGCTAAAGAAGAACAACTTGACCTGCGTATGGATTGCCACATGTGTGTGAAGGTGCTCTAGTGGAAATCATCCAGTCTTAGACCATGAGTGGAATATACTGGACTTGGGGTATATGCAGATACTGCAGTTTTAACTGCACCAAAACAGCAATTAAAACGGTACCTTGTCCCAGAGCACTGGAAATGTAAGAAAAAAATGCTTGTAATAATGGTGCGTTTGTGCGTGTTTTTGGTGCGTTTGTTAATTCTGAATTTGATGCTTTTCTTGTGCAAAAATAGTGATTGGTGGACTGGACTGTGAAGTCCGACCCCTGCGGGTTCAAAGGCACCCGCGGGGGTCGGACACTCGGGAAATAAAGAATAAAGTAAAACTAAAGAACAAAATAATAAAGCTAGCGCGATTTATATACAGAATCACCTGTATGGCTGTACAATGCTGCTGCAGCCGCTTATCCTTCTTCTGGACCACTCATTAGGCTCATGCATATTCACTGCTTCCCCGCCCACCGGCGTCTGTGATTGGTTGCAGTCAGACGCACCCCCAGCCTGTGTGACAGTGTATCGGATGGCTTGCAATCACAGACCCTGTCTGCAGGTCTCTATTGTGGTGTAAAAATAAATAAATCTATTACAAAAATTGTTGTAGGGTGCCCCCACACAAATAAAGCAGACTGCTATAGGCTGAAGCCCCCAGCTGTGTGCTTATCTTGGCTGTGTATCAAAATAAGAGGAACCACATGCGGCATTTTTGAAAATAAATAAATAAATAATAATAAAAAAACAAAACGGTGTGCGGTCCCCTCCCATTTTGATACCCATTTTGATACATCCCGACAGCTGGGGACTGGTATTCTCAGGCTAGGGAGTCCCATGGTTATTAGAATCCTTAGCCTAAAAACAGCAACCTGCAGCCACCCAGGATTGTTGCATCCATTAGATGCGACAATCCCAGCACTTCTACCTGGCTCATCCTGATTGCCCTGGTGTGGTGGCCATTGATGTGATAAGGGGTTAAAAGCAGCTCACAGCTGCCACTAAGCTCTAGATTAGTAATGGGGAGGCGTCTATGAGACCCCCCCATTACTAATCAGTAAGTGAAAATATATAAAAGACTTTTTAGGTGTTTGTGTTTATGTGAAATATAATACAAAAAACACCTTCTTTCATGCCTTTATTAACCCCCAAAACACCCATGTCTGGCATACTCCACACAAGGTCACATGATGATTCTAGGTCTGCTACATATGAAATGACAGCGCGTGGCCATAGAATATGACAGTCCACTGTGAGCTTCAAGTAAAGACTGAGCTGAGTGATGAGTGGTGATGTCACTCAGTTTAATTGAGGTGAGAGCTGGAGGTTCCCAAAGCCCTCTCCCTGTGATCGCAGGTAACCTGACCTTAGGTGACCTCTTTGAACTGAGGTGAGGTGAGGTTACCTGCGATCACAGGTGGAGGACCTTGGGAACTTCCAGCTGTGACTGCAAATAACCTGAGTGACGCCACCGCTCATCGCACGGATCATTCTCAGCCTGAAGCTCACAGTAGGTAGTCATGTTCTATAGCTGCGCACTGTCACTATCAGATGTAGCAGAGCTGGAATCAAAGTGGGACCTTGTGTGGATTACGTCAGACCTGGCAGTTTTGGGCGTTAATAAAGGGGTGAAAGAGGGTGGGTTTTTTTGTATTCTGTTATAAATAAAGGATTTTTTTGGTGTTTGTGTCTATTTATTTTCACTTACAGATTAGTAAAGTGGGGGTCTCATAGACCCTGTGTACTACTAATCTAGGGCTTAGTGGCAGCTGTGCGCTGTTATTAACCACTTATTACCTCGATTGACACAACACCAAGGCAGTCGGGATGAGCTGGGTAAAGTACCAGGATTGTCATTTCTAATGGATGTGACAACCCTGGGCAGCTGCAGGCTGCTATTTTTAGGCTGAGGGAACCCAATAAGCATGAGTCTCCCCAGCCTGAGAATACCTGCTCCAAGCTGTCGGCTGTATCATGGCTGGGTATCAAAATTGGGGGGACCGCACAGCCTTTTTTTCAATTGTTTATTTAAATAATTAAAAAATGCATGCTTTTCCCGTTATTTTGATACACAGCCAAGATTAGCATACGCCTGGGGGCTGCAGCCTGTAGCCGTATGCTTTATCATGACTTGAAATAATAATATGGGGAACCCTACACCAATTTTTAAGTGTATTTATTTTCTTTGTCGCTCCATTGGGAGACCCAGACAATTGGGTGTATAGCTTCTGCCTCTGGAGGCCACACAAAGTAATTACACTTTAAAAAGTGTAACCCCTCCCCTCTGCTATACACCCTCCCGTGCATCACGGGCCCCTCAGTTTTTTGCTTTGTGTTGAAGGAGGCACACATTCACGCAAGCTCCACGTTTTAGTCAGCAGCAGCTGCTGACTTTATCGGATGGAAGAAAAGAGGGCCCCTATGGGGCCCCCGGCATGCTCCCTTCTCACCCCACTCAGGTCGGCGGTGTTGTTAAGGTTGAGGTACCCATTGCGGGTACACAGGCTGGAGCCACATGCCGCTTTCCTTCCCCATCCCTTAGGGGCTCTGGGGAAGTGGGATCCTATCCGGTCATCCAGACACTGGGACCGGTCTCCCTCCGCAGCCCCTGGGGGAATCTGCCGGACAGGAGACGGAGTATCGTCAGGGACATGGCCCTGCATCCACAGGTACTCTGTGTCCCCGTTGGGACGGCGCATAAAGCACCTTGGGCCCGGACGCTGCAGCGACTGCGGCGGGGATAGGGGTCCGGGACTACCGCGCCGACCGTGCACTGCCGGCCGGCCGCGGTTTTAACTTTAGTCCCCGGCTTTTGCGGCCTAGTATTGTATTCTCCCGCCCCCAGGCCTGCCAGTCAGGGAAAAGGGCGGGACGGTCGGTATGACGCCGACAGTGAGGGCTGGAGTACACTGAGCTGTCCTCCGCCCCCCTCACTACTCACGCTGGGGCACCAGATTCCCGCACTTTTGTGACTACGCCCACGTCTCCCTCCTCCTCTGAGAACGCAGTCAGCCATTTTTTCAGCACAGTCTGCGGTGGAGAACTTCTGACTGCAGCTGAGGGAGACCCGGGGCAGGGAATCTGGTGGCCACACAGAGCGGTTGGTAAGCCACACCGGTCTGCCGGTGCTGGACTCCCCAGAGTGCCGAACTGTATATATATATATATATATCTCTTTTGTGTATACATTGGCTGGTTCGGCTGTACTGTAACTTGGGGCTATATATATCCCTCAGTGTTCACGGTGATCCCTTACTGATCTCTTGGAGGACAACAACATGTCGTCTGCAAAGAGCAAGGGTACCAAGGCACAGGCTTTTTTTGCAACCTGTACCTCATGTGCGGCTATGCTACCTGCAGGTTCCACCTACCCTCATTGTGTGCAATGCTCGGCCCCTGTGACACTCACTCAGCTGGAGCCTCACGCACTGGTGGGACCCCCGGGTCAGGTAGAGACACCGGTTCCCACTGTCCAGGTGACAGGGACAGAGTTTGCAGTTTTGGCTGACAAACTGTCTGAGTCGCTTTCACAGTCCATGGCTCAGTCTATGGACAAATGGTCTGCTAAGATACTAGAAGCCTTGCAGTCCAGACCAACAACACAGATGCAGGGCACTGTGCGTTATTCGTCCCCAGGTCCCCCTCAGTTGGCGCAGCAATCTGCTCCTGAGGTGACACATAGGTCCCACGGTGAGGACTCCGACTCGGACCGCAGTCCCAGACCGGTGAAGCGGGCTCGCTGGGGACCTTCCTCCACTTCATCACGCTGCTCAGGGTCTCAGCATGAGGACTCTCTAGAGGATGAAGAGGAAAGCGCAGCTCAGGGCTCAGACCCTGACGGTGCTCTCAATCTAGATACACCTGAAGGGGACGCCATAGTAAATGACCTTATAGCGTCCATCAACCAGGTGCTAGAAATTTCTCCTCCAACTGTAGAGGAGGCGGCTTCACAGCAGGAGAAACACCAGTTTCGGTTTCCCAAACGTACACGGAGTGCCTTTGTCGATCACTCTAATTTCAGGGATGCTGTCCAGAAGCACAGAGCATACCCGGACAAGCGTTTTACTAAGCGCCTTAATGACACACGTTATCCCTTCCCCCCGGAAGTAGTGAAGGGTTGGGCTCAGTGTCCAAAAGTGGATCCTCCAGTCTCTAGGCTGGCGACCAGATCTGTGGTTTCAGTGGCAGATGGCTCATCGCTCAAGGATGCCACTGACATGCAAATAGAGCTCATGATGAAATCCATCTATGAAGCCATAGGAGCATCTTTTGCTCCGGCATTTGCGGCAGTGTGGGCGCTCCAAGCTATCTCAGCTTGTCTGTCTGAGATTACTGCGGTCACACGCACCGCTACTCCGCAGGTTGTGTCTCTGACTTCTCAGGCGTCGGCTTTTTCGTCCTACGCCATGAACGCCGTCCTGGACTCGGTGAGCCGTTCAGCGGTAGCATCCGCCAATTCGGTGGCAGTCCGCAGAGCCATGTGGCTACGTGAATGGAAGGCAGACTCTGCCTCCAAGAAATTCTTAACCGGTTTGCCATTTTCTGGCGACCGTTTGTTTGGCAAGCAATTGGACGAAATTATTAAACAATCCAAGGGAAAGGACTCGTCCTTACCCCAGTCTAAACAAAACAAACCTCAACAGCGGAAGTTTCAATCGAGGTTTCAGTCCTTTCGGCCCTCGGCCAAGTCACGTTCCTCCACGTCAAACAGGTCGGAGAAGGGCCAGAGGAACCCTTCTGCATGGCGGTCTAAGGCACGGCCTAAAAAGACCGCCGGAGGCACCGCCACCAAGGCGGCCTCTTCATGACTCTCGGCCTCCCCAAACCGCATCCTCGGTCGGTGGCAGGCTCTCACGCTTTTGCGACGCCTGGTGGCCACATGTCCAAGACCGATGGGTGAGAGACATTCTGTCTCACGGTTACAGGATAGAGTTCAGCTCTCGTCCTCCAACTCGTTTCTTCACAACATCTCTGCCCCCAGAGCGAGCCGCTGCACTCTTTCAGGCGGTGAATGCGCTGAAGGCAGAAGGAGTGGTGATTCCCGTTCCCCCTCAGGAACATGGTCACGGCTTCTACTCCAACTTGTTCGTGGTGCCAAAAAAGGACGGATCTTTCCGTCCCGTTCTAGACCTCAAACTGCTCAACAAGCATGTCAGCACCAGAAGGTTTCGGATGGAATCTCTCCGCTCGGTCATCGCCTCAATGTCACAAGGAGACTTCCTAGCATCGATAGACATCAAGGATGCTTATCTCCATGTGCCGATCGCACCCGAACATCAACGTTTCTTGCGTTTCGCCATTGGGGACGAACACCTTCAGTTCGTGGCACTGCCATTCGGCTTGGCGACAGCCCCACGGGTCTTCACCAAGATCATGGCAACAGTGGTGGCGGTCCTACACTCTCAGGGCCACTCGGTGATCCCTTACTTAGACGATCTCCTAGTCAAGGCACCCTCCTGGGTGGCTTGCCAGCACAGCCTGACCATTGCCCTGGAGACTCTCCAGAGGTTCGGGTGGATCATCAATTTCCCAAAGTCAAAATTGACACCGACCCAATCCCTGACTTACCTCGGGATGGAGTTTCATACCCTGTTAGCGATAGTGAAGCTTCCGCTGGACAAACAGCGTTCACTACAGACAGGGGTCCAATCTCCTCTTCGGGGTCAGTCACACTCTTTGAGACGCCTTATGCACTTCCTAGGGAAGATGGTGGCAGCAATGGAAGCAGTTCCCTTTGCGCAGTTTCATCTGCGTCCACTTCAGTGGGACATTCTCCGCAAATGGGACAAGAGGTCGACGTCCCTCGACAAGAACGTTTCCCTGTCAAGAGCAGCCAAAACCTCCCTTCAGTGGTGGCTTCTTCCCACTTCTTTGTCGAAGGGAAAATCCTTCCTGCCCCCATCCTGGGATGTGGTCATGACAGACGCGAGCCTGTCAGGGTGGGGAGCGGTCTTCCTCCACCACAGGGCTCAAGGAACCTGGACTCCGACAGAGTCCTCCCTGCAGATCAACGTTCTGGAGATAAGGGCAGTGTATCTAGCCCTAAAAGCGTTCCAGCGGTGGCTGGAGGGCAGGCAGATCCGAATACAGTCGGACAACGCCACGGCGGTTGCATACATCAACCACCAGGGCGGCACACGCAGTCGTCAAGCCTTCCAAGAAGTTCGGCGGATTCTGCTGTGGGCGGAAGCCACAGCCTCCACCATCTCCGCAGTTCACATCCCGAGCGTAGAAAACTGGGAAGCAGACTTTCTCAGTCACCAGGGCATGGACGCAGGGGAATGGTCTCTTCACCCGGACGTGTTTCAAGAGATCTGTTGCCGCTGGGGAACGCCGGACGTCGATCTAATGGCGTCTCGGCACAACAACAAAGTCCCGGCATTCATGGCACGGTCTCAGGATCACAGGGCGCTGGCGGCAGATGCGTTAGTTCAGGACTGGTCGCAGTTTCGACTACCCTATGTATTTCCCCCTCTGGCACTACTGCCCAGAGTGTTACGCAAGATCAGGTCCGACTGCAGCCGCGCCATCCTCGTCGCTCCAGACTGGCCGAGGAGGTCGTGGTACCCGGATCTGTGGCACCTCACGGTGGGGCAACCGTGGGCACTCCCAGACTGACCAGACTTGCTGTCTCAAGGGCCATTTTTCCATCTGAATTCTGCGGCCCTCAACCTGACTGTGTGGCCATTGAGTCTTGGCTCCTAGCGTCATCAGGGTTATCTCAAGATGTCATTGCCACCATGAGACAGGCCAGGAAATCAACGTCCGCCAAGATCTACCACAGGACTTGGAAGATCTTCTTAGCCTGGTGCTCGGATCGGGGTTTTGCTCCCTGGCCGTTTGCATTGCCCACTTTTCTTTCCTTTCTTCAATCAGGATTGGACAAGGGTTTGTCTCTCGCCTCTCTCAAGGGACAAGTGTCGGCGCTTTCAGTGTTTTTTCAAAAGCGTCTAGCCAGACTCGCGCAGGTCCGCACGTTCCTGCAGGGAGTTTGCCACATAGTCCCACCTTACAAGCGTCCGCTAGAACCCTGGGATCTTAACAAGGTGCTGACGGCTCTCCAGAAGCCACCTTTCGAGCCGATGCGGGAGATCTCTCTATCTCGCCTTTCACAGAAAGTGGCCTTCCTAGTGGCAGTCACTTCACTTAGGAGAGTGTCTGAGCTAGCAGCGCTGTCATGCAAGGTCCCCTTCCTGGTCTTTCACCAGGATAAGGTGGTCCTGCGTCCGGTCCCGGAATTTCTCCCCAAGGTGGTATCTCCTTTTCATCTCAATCAGGATATCTCCTTGCCTTCTTTTTGCCCTCATCCAGTTCACCAATGTGAAAAGGATTTGCACTTGTTAGACCTCGTGAGAGCACTCAGAATCTACATTTCTTGCACGGCGCCCCTGCGCCGTTCGGATGCGCTCTTTGTCCTTGTCGCTGGCCAGCGTAAGGGGTCTCAGGCTTCCAAGTCAACCTTGGCTAGGTGGATCAAGGAACCGATCCTTGAAGCCTACCGTTCATCGGGGCTTCAGATTCCTTCAGGGCTAAAAGCCCATTCTACCAGGGCCGTAGGCGCGTCCTGGGCTTTGCGGCACCAGGCTACGGCTCAGCAGGTGTGTCAGGCGGCTACCTGGTCGAGTCTGCACACCTTCACAAAACACTATCAGGTGCATGCCTATGCTTCGGCAGAGGCTAGCCTAGGTAGGCGAGTCCTTCAGGCGGCAATTGCCCACCTGTAAGAGGGGGCCGGTTTCCGGCTCTTTTTATCGAGGTATTCTGTTACCCACCCAGGGATTGCTTTTGGACATCCCAATTGTCTGGGTCTCCCAATGGAGCGACAAAGAAGAAGGGAATTTTGTTTACTTACCGTAAATTCCTTTTCTTCTAGCTCCTATTGGGAGACCCAGCACCCGCCCCTGTTCCCTTCGGGCTGTTGTTTTTTTGTGTACACATGTTGTTCATGTTCAATTGTTCTTTTGGTTAATGGTTCAGTTCTCCGAACATCCTTCGGATTGAATTTACCTTAGACCAATTTATAAGTTTCCTCCTTCCTGCTTTGGCACCAAAACTGAGGGGCCCGTGATGCACGGGAGGGTGTATAGCAGAGGGGAGGGGTTACACTTTTTAAAGTGTAATTACTTTGTGTGGCCTCCAGAGGCAGAAGCTATACACCCAATTGTCTGGGTCTCCCAATAGGAGCTAGAAGAAAAGGAATTTACGGTAAGTAAACAAAATTCCCTTCTTTACTGCAATAGAGATGCACACATAATACCTCTGATTGGTTGGAGTCAGCCTGTGTAACAGCGTGTCTGACTGCAACCAATCAGAGACATGGGGACTGCTAGTAGATGCAGGAAGCAGTGAACATGTATGAGCGATAACAGCAGCCTCAGAACCCCCAAGGGATAGGGGGACCCATCTACCACCATTTTAAAGCACTAGATTCTAGTCCCCATAGACTTATATTGGGACCAGCATCCGGCCAGATATCCGGGATCGATTCCGGGTCCGAACCAGATTTTTTTAAATCCGGTTGGACCCTCCGATCCCGGGTATCTGCGAGTCCGCCCATCATTACTTCCTTTAACCATATCAACAAGCTCCTTACACTTCTCAACTGGAATTTTGGACCACTTCTCTTTTGCAAACTGCTCCAGGTCTCTCATATTTGAAGGGCACCTTCTCCTAACAGCAATTTTAAGATCTCTCCACAGGTTTTCAATGGGTTTTAGATCCGTACTCATTGCTGACCACTTTAGAACTTTCCAACACTTTGTTTCCATCTATTCCTGGGTGCTTCTTGAAGTATATTTGGGGTCATTGTTCTGCTGGAAGACCCATGAACTAGGACACACACCCAGCTTTCTGACATTGGGCACTACATTGCGACTCAAAATCCTTTGGTAATCTTCAGATTTCATGATGCCTTGCACACAGTCAAGGCACCATGTGCCAGAGGCAGCAAAACATCTTTGAGCTTTTACCCTATTTGACTGTAAGTACTGTGTCATTTCTTTTGTAGGCCTCATTCTATTTTCAAAATAACAGTAAAATGAGGTGCTTTACCAAAAATCTCTATCTTAATCTCATCTGTCCACAAGATGCTTTCCCAGAAGGAGTTTGGCTTACGTACATATTGGCAAACTGTAGTCTTGCTTTTTTATGTCTATGTGTCAGCAGTGGGATCTTCCTTGGTCTCCTGCCAAAGCGTTTCATTTAATTTAAATGTCGACGGATAGTTTGTGCTGACACTGATGCACCCTGAGCCTGCAGGACAGCTTAAATTTCTTTGGAACTTATTTGAGGCTGCTTATCCATCATCTGTATTATCCTACGTTGCAACCTTTCATCAACTTTTTTATGCCGTTCACTTTCTGGGAGATTAGCTACAGTGCTTTGGGCTGTAATCTTCTTGATTATGTTGCACACTGTGGACAAAGCAACATCAAGATCTCTGAAAATAAACTTATAGCCTTGAGATTTTTGATATTTTTCAACAATTTTTGTTCTGAAGTCGTCAGGCAGTTTTCTTCTCTTTCTGTTGCTCATTCTTAGTGTATCACACACAGACCCATGATGCAAAGATTGAGTCAACTTCTTCCATTTTTATCTGGTTTCAAGGGTGATTTTCATATTGTCCATAACTTTTACTTGCTACAGTAGTGTTTGATCGAGCATCATATGCTTGAAATAAAGTTGTTTTGAAAAAGTGGCAACAAGTTTGTCCGGCTCATTTTTGGGGGTTTTGTATGAAATTCCTTTCAATTTGCTTTTTTTTCTGTATTTTTTTATGTTGTTCTAATTGTTATCTAGTCGGTGCCCCCACACTCCACACATCAGGGGCGCCAAAGCACTTACTGGTTCTCAGTTTACTCCAACTTCTGCTTCATTTTCTGGCTCCCAGGGCCCATGCATGTGCAGCAGGACTCTTGGGAGCGCTCTTAGGGAAGAGGCACAGTGTATTTTAGGCATCCCCCCTATTGGGAGTTGCCTGTACAATGTGTCTCAGTTAACACACAACGACGTATCGAACGATATATCGCCGGGGTCACGGATTCCGTGACTCACATCCGGTGTTGTTGGTGTGTGTAACAGCTCCGAGTGTTAACGATCAAAAATACTCTCCTTATCGTTGATCGTTGACACGTTGTTCATTTTCATAAAATCGTTGCTGTTGCAGGACGCTTGTTGTTTGTCGTTCCTGCGGCAGCACACATCACTACGTGTGACACCGCAGGAACGACGAACAACCTCGTACCTGCGATCGCCCGCAAAGCGGAAAAAAGGAGGTGGGCGGGATGTTACGGCCGCTCATCTCCGCCCCTCCGCTTCTATTGGGCGGCCGCTTAGTGATGCCGCTGTGACGCCGCACGAACTGCCCCCTTAGAAAGGAGGCAGTTCGCCGGACACAGCAACGTCGCTAGGTAGGCAAGTATGTGTGACGGCTCCTAACGATATTGTGCACCACGGGCAGCGATTTGCCTGTGACACACAAATGATGGGGTCGGGTGCTTTCACCAGCGACATCGCTAGCGATATTGCTGCTTGTAAAGCCCCCTTTAGTCTCTTCTTTATCTGGCTAGTTGTCAAGTCCCCCTAGCCTTGAGTCCAATTACTGTGTAATTATCAGTACCTGTGGCTCTGTTTTTCTCCAGTGCCTGCCAGAACCTGTCAGTACCCTCTAGTACCTACCAGCATCTGCCTAACCCGCTGTGACCACCAGAACCTGCCAGTATCTGTCAGCGCCTACCTGCATCTTGCATCAGACTTGCATCTCACACGGACACTTCTAACTGCCTATTGACTTTTCCTTGTGGATGCCCCACCTCCCGGGTTCCTGACTAGTGGGCATGAGGTTCCATACCTTGTGATGGCTACCCAAGCTCCTACCCTAGCTCGGTCCCAGTGACAGAACCCCCGTGCTATGTGTTGGTTTTGGTTGTTACCAGGGATGACTTCCTCCGCATCCAAGATGAATACTGCACCTTAAGCGAGGTGCAGTACCCTGTGGCGACTGAAGCCTCAGGGGTGACACATGTTACGTAAGCAAACCACGGGTACACTTGATGCTCAGTCCAGTGCGAGTCTCTTGCAGTCTTTGATCGGCTCACACTGGGGGTAACAAGAGCATGATTGAATGTAGTGTGCACCCAAATAAAAAAAAAAAAATGGAAAGACCCCATCTTCCTGCCCTTGGAAGTGATCTGTTTATGGCTGGCTGCATGCGGGTGGAGACCCGAACTTCTTAAATAGTGACTTCCATTGGGGTTCAGGTCAATTCCATGTCCCATGAATTTTAAGTAAAATCTGGCTGAACCCGTTGAATCGAACGTCCATGGGTTCGCTCACCTCTAATCTTAACCCTCTCCTCTCCTATTTTTATTAATATTATTTATTATTTAGCACCATTCATTCCATGGCATTTTACATGTAAAAAATGGGGTATATGTAATAAAAACAAGTACAATATTCATGACCAATACAAGGCACAGACTAGAACAGGAGGTACATATTTTTTTTTTTATATATATATATATATATATATATATGTGTGTGTAAAAAGGAAGGTAAAGTAGTAAAGAATGAACAGCTCCTATTTAGAATATTTTGTGTTAACCCCCTCCATAGCATTCTAAGAAGCAATATTGTTCATGAAAACATCTATGTGGGAGAACTTCAGCTCTTCAAATGCTAGTGATTCATTCACAAGCGGAATTAAAGGGCAGCAATGATTAAATCTATATTTAGTGCTGCAACTGATAAAAGGGCTCTAATATTTTACTCATCAGCTGGGAAGTTTTGAGAGGGTCAAATATCCCAAAATAGTAAGCTTTAAAATTAAAGTATGTTCTAGTATGTTCTATCACATATGGATAAACATTTTTTAACCCAAAGCCATTTTTATTTCCTTTCATTTTCATTTGTTCCTTCCTCCCTCTCAAAAGCCATTACTTTTTTATTTCTCTGCCTACATAATCGAAAAATGGGTGTGCTGAAAAAAAATTCAAGTGGGGTGAAACAAAAAAAAAAAGAAATTTCACAGTTTTTGGGTTTTGTTTTTACGATGTTTACATCAGGTCCCCTTCACATGTGCATGTAAAACTCGTACATGGAAAAATGGTACATGTGTCAGCAGTCCCCCATAATAACCTGGTAGGCTGAGAGTAGTTGTGTCAATGAAAAAGTATAATAGAAACACGGCACCACTCCTCTATTTATTACCCACTCCTGGTTTTGTGAGTTTTTACCTCAGTATTTGTAAGGGAAAACCAGGAGTGGCACAATCAGAGGAAAAGTATAATAGAAACATGGGCACCACTCCTGTATTTATTACCCACTCCTGGTTTTGTGAGTTTTTACCTCAGTATCTGTAAGCCAAAACCAGGAGTGGCACAATCAGAGGAAAAGTATAAGGCTATGTCCGCACGTTGCGTCGGAGTACCTTCAGTTTATTCTGCACGTTTTCCTTCCCTTGGTTTTTGACCAAATGGCTTTTGACCATTTTTTAGCGCTAAAAACGCATGCGTTTTTACCGCGTTTTTAGCGCTTTTTACCTGCGTTTTCACCTGCGTTTCTGCAGATGCGTTTTTGACATCAAGACACTGAGAAATAAAGTTGAATTAGTCAAAAAGAATTAAAAAAAAGAGAAAAAAATTTAAAATTAACTTTTAATAAAACTATATGGGAAATTATCAATTTTAATGAAATAATAGTGGTAATGCACATTTTAACAGAAAAATAGGTGAAGTTTATTATTTTTTAACATTTAAATTTTCGGTTATTGTGTGTGTGTAAAGGAACATTAGAACCCATTATTTTTTGTCCAGAAAATAAGAATTATTCTTACCGATAATTCGGTTTCTAGGACCTTCCACGACAGCATAGGAGGTTGTCTCTCCACGCCCTAATTGGGACAGGAAGTTCAAGAGGTTTAAAAGGACCCTCCCACCTCCCACAGCCAGTGTCTTACAAAGAATCCATAGCATATGAGAAGTACTACACATTCAGGAATATATGAATACATAGGGGAGGGAATTACCTGCTGTCGTGGAAGGTCCTAGAAACCGAATTATCGGTAAGAATAATTCTTATTTCTCTAGTCCCTTCCACGACAGCATAGGAGGAATACCAAAGAATTGATACCTAGGGGGGGAACCACAGCCTGCAGGACTTTCCAGCCAAAGGCCAAATCCCTGTTGGAATCCAGATCCAGACGATAATGCTTCGTGAAGGTATGGAGCGAAGACCACGTAGCCGCCTTGCAGATCTGCTCAGGGGAGGCCCCTGCCCGTTCGGCCCAGGAGGCAGAGGTAGCCCTGGTGGAGTGCGCCGTGAATCCAGTAGGTGGAGAGAGATGCTGAGCGAGGTATGCATCTCTAGTTGCCCGCACAATCCAGTTGGCGACGGTACTCTTAGCCACCTTCTTGCCCTTATTGCGGCCAAAGGGCTGGACGAACAGGTTAGAATCAAGGCGCCAAGAAGCAGTAACCTCTAGGTAGTGCAACACTATCCGACGGACATCCAAAGAATGAAACACTTCCTCACCCGGAGTCCGAGGATTCTGACAGAAGGAAGGCAGGACGATGGACTGCGAACGGTGAAAATCCGAAACCACCTTGGGAAGGAAGGAAGGGTCCAGCTGAAACACAATGCTGTCATCTCTGATGGTCAGGTAAGGTTCCCTAACAGACAAAGCCTGAAGTTCGCCGACTCTGCGAGCCGATGTAATAGCCACAAGAAAAGCAGTCTTGTGAGAAAGGGAACGAATGTTACAAGAGCACAGAGGTTCAAACGGAGACTGAGATAGTCCTGTAAGGACCGCATTGAGATCCCAGCGAGGCGTCAGGACCCTCTGACGTGGACAGAGTCTACTAGCGGACACAAAGAACCGACGGATCCAACGATGATCTGCCAGAGCCGTGTCAAAGACTGCACTGAGTGCTGACACCTGAACTTTCAGGGTGCTAGGCCTAAGACCTAAGTCTAACCCACTCTGGAGAAAGTCCAGAATCTGCGCAATATTAGGCCGAAGAGGGTCAGGAGGCCGAGAACCACACCAGGAGGAAAATCTCTTCCAGATTTTGTTGTATATACTATTAGTCACAGGTTTACGGTTCTTCTGTAGTGTAGCCACAACTTTGTCAGAAAGCCCTTGGGCCTTCAGTGCCCGGGCTTCAGAAGCCAGGCAGCCAAGTTGAGTTTCTGGGGAGCCGGATGGAAAATCGGACCCTGTGACAGTAAGCTGGGGTCCGAACCTAAGAGGACTGGGCCGTCGATTCCTAGCGTCATGACCAGGCTGTACCAACTCCTCCGGGGCCACAGAGGGGCTACCAGTATGGTTGGGACCCCCTCGTCTCTGATCTTCCTCAGGGCCCGTGCAAGAAGAGGAAGAGGGGGGAATGCGTAAGCGAGGCGAAAGGACCATCTGTGGCAGAAAGCGTCTACCCCCAACGCCTCGTCCCTTGGGTTCAGGGAGAAATATGTTGCGACCTTGCGATTCCCTGCCGAGGCAAAGAGGTCCACCTCTGGTGCACCCCACCTTGCCACTAGAGAGCAGAACACCGCCTGATCCAGGCTCCATTCCCCTGGATGAACATCCCGACGACTCAGGAAATCCGCCTGAAGATTGAGGGAGCCCTTCAGATGGACCGCAGAAAGGGAGAGCAGAGATTGTTCTGCCCATTGAAAGATTCGGGAGGATACTGACTTCAGGGCGCCTGAGCGTGTACTGCCCTGATGGCGGAGATTTGCCACTGTTGTGACATTGTCTGAATATACCAGGACGTGAGAGTCCCGGACGAGGTCCTGAGCCGCAAGGAGGGCTTCCCTGACTGCCCTGAGCTCCCGGTAGTTGGAGGATTGGGAGCTGACGTAAGGACTCCAGACCCCTTGAAATGGGGAATTTGCCACCATTGCCCCCCATCCTCGTAGGCTGGCATCTGTGGTCAGTGTAACCAGGGGTTTCTGAGTCCAGGCAACCCCCACCTGCAGGTTGGCGGGACTCAGCCACCAGAGAAGGGATGAGGAGACGGACTCAGAGAGGCGAAACTGTCTGTTTAGGGATGACGGGAGTCTGTCCCAATGTGCCAGGATATGATCCTGGAGACACCGAGAATGGGCCTGAGCCCACCTGACTGAAGGAATGCAGGATGTCATGGAACCCAGAGCTGACATAGCTGCTCGAAGCGTCGGGCGAGCCTGCCTGCGAAGCTTTGATATTTTGGCTAACAGAGCTATCCTGTGGCCCTCTGGGAGAAAAGATGCCTGTCTGTCGGAGTCCAGCAGCACTCCGAGAAACTGCCGAGTGGAGGAGGGGGTTAACTGTGATTTTTTGAGATTGGGAATCCATCCCAGACCGAAGGATTCCCAAAGACCTTTCCACATGGCTCCGGAGGGTTGGAGCAGATGGAGCCATGAGAAGAAAGTCGTCCAAATATGGAACCAGACAGATACCCTGCAATCTTATGAAGGCGACCACCTCTGCCATGATCTTGGAAAAGATCCTTGGAGCTGAGGAGATTCCGAAGGGAAGTACATTGAATTGGAAATGAAGTACGTCCTCCCCGTGAAGCACTGCAAACCTGAGGTATTGCCTGTGTCCCGGATGGACGGGTACATGGAAGTAGGCGTCTTTCAGATCTATAGAGGCCATCTGATGGTGTAGACCTATCAGGGGAATAGCTGATTTCACCGACTCCATCTTGAACCGCCGGTACCTGACCTGACGGTTTAGACGTTTTAAATTGATAATTATACGGACGTCGCCGGATGGCTTCTTGACCAGGAAGAGACGGGAGTAGTGTCCTACCCCTTCTTCCTGACTCGGGATAGGGGAAACGACCCCCGAGTGCACTAGCTCTATAATCTTTGTGTACAACAGAGCCTGTGACCCCGGTGACGCCAGCGCGGTGACTCGGAGACCCGGAAGAGGGGGGGAAAGGAATTCTATGAGAAGACCGTCCGAGATGATCTTCAGAACCCATTGGCAAGTGGTTATGGACTGCCACTGGGGAAGAAACGCTGAGAGTCTTCCCCCCACCCGGGCCGAGTCACTGTTTGTCCTGCTGAGGACGTTGCTGATGGGGAGGGATGAGGATGTTTCTCCCTCTACCTTTGGGATAGCTCCACCTGCCAGCCTTCCCTTTCCCTCTGGGCTGGGAGGCCTGAGGCATCGAGGGACGAAAGGGCAGCTTCCTGTTAGGTCTAGGATCGGGCAAGGCCTTACGATCGGTCGCCTTGTCCAGGATATCATCCAGGGCAGGCCCAAACACTAAATCCCCTTTAAACGGAAGCGAACAAAGCCTCATTTTGGAGGTGGAGTCTCCGCTCCAGGCCTTAAGCCAGAGGGCACGTCGGGCAGAGTTAGAAAGCACCGAGGTCCTGGCTGCCAGGCGGACAGATTCCACCGAGGTATCTGCCAGAAAACAGGTAGCCTTCCTAAGCAAGGGAAGGGATTCCAGTAATTCCTCCCTAGGGGTCCCTTGGGAAATATGAGCCTCCAACTGGTCTAACCACCTAATTAGGGACCTGGATACGCAGGTGGAGGCAATGTTGGTTTGAATAGAGGAAGACGATGCCTCCCAGGACCGCTTCATCAGGCCCTCTACCTTCCTATCCATCTGATCCTTCAGTTGGGAAGTATCCTCAAAGGGAAGAGCCGTTTGCTTAGCTACCCTAGCCACCTGAACGTCTACTCTTGGGACCTCCCAATGTAGTCCCGAAGGTTCCAGAGGAAACCGGCGTCTAAGGTCACTCCGTACCCGCCTCTCAGGAAATTCCCATTCCTGAGAGACAATATCCAAAACATTGGCATGAACTGGGAATCCCAACTGTTTGACTGACTTCAGGCCAGCAAACATTTCGTCCTGGATTGAAGGAAGAGACTGCACTTCCTCTAAACCCATAGTGCTCCGAACTGCCCCAATAAGATCCCCCAACTCTTCTGAGTGAAATAGAAAGGACTGGTCAGACCCCCCAGATGGAAATCCTTCATCAGGACCCTCAGAGGTGGAATCAGCGTCCTCCTGATCAGATGGGGTCGACTGGAGTCTCCTCTTTTTTGGAGGAGAGGGTCCAGGAGCAGGGCCAGGAGCAGGGTCAGGAGCAGGGCCAGGAACAGGAAGGGAGGCCAGAGAGGCCCTAATCTCCTGTTTCATCATGGACCGCAACTCATCTATCAGAGATGGTTGTTCGGCCCTAATAATCTGGTCCGTACATTGCTGGCAAAGCTTTTTATCCCATACTGCAGGGAGCTTTTTTTATACAGATAGGACATTTTTTAATTTTTTCCACTCTGTCAGGTCTATCAGGCTTATCGGACTTGTCAGCTTTTTCTGACTTCTCAGGCTTCTCTGATTTTTCATTTCTGTCAGTTTTCTTGGTGGCCCTGTCCTCCTAGAAAACACAGACCATAGAGCCATAAATCACCTGATGAGACCTATGTCCGAGGGACCATTCCCCTCCATACTCACAGTAGCAGGGGGCACACTGGGTTCTGCAGATGCAGCTGCAGCGGAAGACATGACAGGGAGCACGGTTGCTTACCATGATCTGATGTCTTCGTGGCAGCCCTTATGCAAAAGGGCCTGCCCCCCCAGTGACGGTGCACGTTCCCCGCCTCCCGCATCCGGTCCTGGGCAGGCCGTGTCACCGTCGGCGTGCCTCCACGCTGCCTCCGCAAAACCGGAAGCGCTCGACCGGAAGTCCGCAAGACCGGAAGTCCCGCCCCCGGGAGCACTTCCGGATCGCTCCGGCAGCGTGCATGCGGGAAGCGGCCGGCGGCTCAGGGAGGACGCCGGCCGGGGAGCTCAACAGCCTGCATCACCCCTCAGGAGGATCCGGAAGGCTGGAGCAGCGGTCCCCCACAGCGTGAGGGAACAGCAAGGGAGGAGCGGTGAAGGCCCGACCGATGCTGTCCGGCTTAAGGTAACAGGGGAAGAAGGAAACCAAAAAAAAAAAAAAAAAAATATACTGTAGTTCGCCGGCCACCACAGCATAGGAGAAAAACAAAACCTCTCCATGCCCCATGGGGACAGGAAAGACACTGGCTGTGGGAGGTGGGAGGGTCCTTTTAAACCTCTTGAACTTCCTGTCCCAATTAGGGCGTGGAGAGACAACCTCCTATGCTGTCGTGGAAGGGACTAGAGAAAGCATGCGTTTTTGGAGCCAAAAACGCAGTAGAAAAGCAGGTAAAAAGCATGAAAAACGCAGGAATTGTGCTTTGGGTTGCATTTTGCCATTTCTCATTGACTCCAATGTTAATGAAACGCTGCAGAAATGGCAAAAACAACTGACATGCTGCTTCTTTTTCAGCATGGTCTTTGACCACAAATATGCAAATTAAACGCTGCAGAAGAAAAAGCAAAGTGCAGACAGGATTTCTGCTTTTCCCATAGACTTTGCTGGCAATCAAAAACGCATGCGTTTTAGCGCAAAAACGCTGCTGCTAAAAATGCTGCAGAAACGCGGTAAAAAACGCAACGTGCGAACATAGCCTAATAGACACACGGCACCACCTCTGTATTTATTACCCACTCCTGGTTTTGTGAGTTTTTGCCTCAGTATCTGTAAGCCACAACCAGGAGTGGCACAATCAGAGGAAAAGTATAATAGAAACACGGGCACCACTCCTGTATTACCCACTCCTGGTTTTGTGAGTTTTTACCTCAGTATCTGTAAGCCAAAACCAGGAGTGGGACAATCAGAAGAACAGTATAATAGAAACACGGCACCACTCCTGTATATATTACCCACTCCTGGTTTTGTGAGATTTTACCTCAGTATCTGTAAGGGAAAACCAGGAGTGGCACAGTCAGAGGAAAAGTATAATAGAAACACCGGCACCACTTCTGTATTTATTACCCACTCCTGGTTTTGTGAGTTTTTACCTCAGTATCTGTAAGCCAAAACCAGGAGTGGAACAATCAGAGGAAAAGTATAATAGAAACACGGCACCACTCCTGTATTTAATACCCACTCCTGGTTTTGTGAGTTTTTACCTCAGTATCTGTAAGCCAAAACCAGGAGTGGGACAATCAGAGGAAAAGTATAATAGAAACACAAGCACCACTCCTGTATTTATTACCCACTCCTGGTTTTGTGAGTTTTTACCTCAGTATTTGTAAGGGAAAACCAGGAGTGGGACAATCAGAGGAAAAGTATAATAGAAACACGGGCACCACTTCTGTATTTATTACCCACTCCTGGTTTTGGCTTACAGATACAGAGGGGAAAAATCCACAAAACACTCAACGTGTGCATGTGGCCTTATAGTGTTTATAGTACGTGTATTTTCGCGGACTGGGCGGTCTTCATAAAATCACAGAGATATGTCTGATTTTGATCTGAGTCTTGAATTAATTTAATTAATTCAAGACTTTGGCTGTCAGAAAAAATCAAACAGCACTTAATTGACATTCATATGGTGTCCTTTTTTTAGATTGTGTGGACAGATGTGGAACGTTACTGGAACAAAGCACATATTTAAACCTATACCACCCATTTAAGCATATACTGCATATACTCCTTTTAAGAAATTGATAAGTAATTTCTGCAGCACAGTTTTTCTATGAACTATTTTACATTTTTATTTTATGAACGCTTACTTTTCATTTAGACCAAAATTATAGAAAGAGCATGTAAAGGTAATTTGATTACCTTATTTCTCGGCATACTATGTATAGTTACTATTATGCTCAAGGTTTTATGAAGTTTGGCCTCCTGGAGTAAAATGAATTATGAGTCATCAAGAACAAACTACATTCATCAAATGGCTTTATAAATATGAATCATGGATGAAAACAAGTTTATTACACATATAAAAGCTACATAGTCTTCATAGAAAACTGTGTATTGCTCATAGGCACCAGTCCTTGACTTCTATGAGGGCAATAGAAACTTTAACATCACTGTATCTTCACACAACTCAATTTTATTTGATAGTGTGCTAAATAGGCGATCTGCGTAATTTTATATAAAAATTATACTCTTACCCTACAAAAAAAAATCACTCAAAAGTGCCAAACACAAGGTGTATCCCTTCTATGTAACTTAAGGCCCCGTCACACACAGAGATAAATCTTTGGCAGATCTGTGGGTGCAGTGAAGTCATGGACATATTGTTCCATTTGTACACAGCCACAAACCTGGCACTGATTGTCCACAATTTCACTGCAACCACAGATCTGCCAAAGATTTATCTCTGTGTGTGACAGGGCCTTTACTTTTCACCGGCTGTCATCAAATGAAATCTCTCTCCAGCAGCAGAGATGGCAGGAAGTGGGGGCACAACTTTGTCTTTCTGCTCCTGCTCTCCTGTCTGTCAAACACCAAAGAAGTATAACAGGCAGACGAGCTTTCACCTTAGTGCAGGCAAGTCATTTTACAATGGCAGTTACAAAATACTGTACATGTGTGCTTGAAATTTTGTGATACCTTCAGAATTGTCCATATTTCTGCATTTTTAACATAAAACTACATCATATTTTAACTCCTTAATGCTGATAAAGAGAACAAAATCTGATAAGTCAAAATAATAAAATATGTAATTTTTTATTAGGTAAATTATCCAATATCACCCATCTGTGAGAAGCAAAACTATGTTAACCTTAAGGGTACGTGCCCACAAGCAGTACTCACTGCATCCTGAACACAGCGAGTCCAGACCTGTGGGGCCGCGAGTCTCCTCCGCAGGAGAACGCGAGAGACTGCTGCTACTCATGCCTACGATCAGGGTTTGGGGCGCTGTGGTCTCCTCCCTGTGTTCTCCTTACAGAGAACGCTTGCGACTCTGCAGCAAAGAATTCACATGCTTGCGGCTTGGAAAGCAGGTAAGTTTTCGGTGCGGGCAGCACACGCGTAGTGGATATGGGATTTCTAGAAATCCTATCCACTGTGCTTGAACTGTATATCGTAGCATTTTGGACGCAGCAAAAACACGCTGCATCTAAAATGCTGCAAACACTGATCATGGGTATGTACCCTAAGGATGAATGGATAAGAAATTAGAGTCTGGTGATTTCAATCTAAGGTATGATAATCATGTGTGAGTGGGCTACAAGTTTTTTTTTTTTTTAAACAACATGGATCTATCAAAATTTGATATTTATAGCACTTGTTTGTGGAGGTGTATCATGGCACAAACAAATGAGATTTCTTAGGACTTCAGAAGAACAATTGATGATGCTTATCAGGTTGAAAAAGCTAACAAAACCATTTGTAAAACGTTTGGGCTTCAATAATATACATACAGACAGATTGTGCACATGTGTAGATAATTTAAGGCCATTATTAAGTGTTCAAGACCATTAAGTGTTTGAGCAACATAAATCACACCAAAAACAAGTGTATAAGAAATAGTGAAATCACAAGGGAATCCAAGTTAATCTCTAAGTATCTAAGGCTATGTGTCCACGTTGCTTTTTACCTGCTTTTTACTTGCTTTTTTGCTGCTTTTTCAACTGCAGCGTTTAATGCCAAAATGGATGTGTTCTGCTTTTCAAGCAAAGTCTATGGGATTTTGGTTTTCTTGTCCCCACTATGCAGTTCAAACTGCAGCCTTTTTGTGGCAGAAATTTGGGCAAAAACTCTGCTTTGCAGTGCAAAACCCAAATGGCAAAAACAATTCACATGTCAAAAAGGCTGCAGTTTGAACTGCATAGTGGGGACAAGAAAACCAAAATCCCATAGACTTTGCTTGAAAAGCAGAACACTTCTATTTTGGCATTAAATGCTGCAGTTGAAAAAGCAGCAAAAAAGCAGGTAAAAAGCAGGTAAAAAGCAACGTGGACACATAGCCCAAAGGTCCCTCTGATATTAGCTAGTGTTAGATGGGTTGTCTACTACTAGGGCAACCCTTTCTCAATCCCCATGTTCACCTCCATAAAAGTAACAAAGCCTATACTCACCTCCAGTGCCGGCGGACGTAGTTTCAGCGATGTCAGAACTCACGTTTCTGGGGCTCGCATGACATTATTATGACACATTAGACCTGTGACCAATCAGTGCCAGCTTTATTCTTCCCGCCTTCGTACAGTTAAGTAAATAACAGAAAGTGAGTGGCAGCCTCAGCACTAATTTCCTGTTAATTACTAAAATGTCCAAAGGTGAGAAGGAAGCTGGCTCTGATTAGTTCCTTTTGAAAAAACAAATACATTGCATTACAGCAAAAAAATGGATGATATTCGGATTGTTTGGAGGGATGACATAGCAGCCGTACCGAAGGTTGTCTGATATTTAAATAATAATTTAAATATACAGATCACAACAGGAATAGAACAACATGGATGTCACAAAAAGGTTTCTACAAGTGTGGAAAAAACAAATGTAATATTTGCCAACGCACACTAAATTAAAGACTATAGAGATTCCCCCCCCCCCCAAACGGCAAATTATTAAAAATTTGATGAACTGTGTTACAGAACATATTGTATACTGCATCAAATGCACAGAATGCAATTTACTATATGTGGATTGCACCATTAGAAAGTTCAAAAAACGTGTGTCTGAACATATACTGAATATTGTAAATGGCAATTATACTCATTCAGGGGCGACTAAGCAAATTTGTAGAGAGACACAGTAAAATATCAGTAATTTAGTATAATTATAGGTTAGAAAAGGTTACTTACCCAGAAAGCGGAGGGGATTGGTGCAAAAAATACTGTAAGGGCACGCTCACATGAGCGTGAAAACTGGACGAGTGCAATGCAAGAAAATCTCACATTGCACTGTGGCCAATGTTAGTCAATGAGGCAGAGCAGTTGGTCAGCTTTTGTTATCCCAGTGCAGTGCGATACACGAGATTAACCGCTCCCTCTCCTCCTCCAGGTAATGATCTGCGTCCGGTAAGTTGGGTAATTAAAGAAAAAATGGGAAATCAGGCATTTTATACTTACGGATTCTCCCTGGCATGACTGTAAAGGCCCCGTCATACTAAGCAACATCGCTGGCAACATCGCTGCTAACGAACAACTTTTGTGATGTTGCTAGCGATGTTGCTGTGTGTGACATCCAGCAACAACCTGGCCCCTGCTGTGAGGTCGTTGGTTGTTGCTGAATGTCCTGGGCCATTTTTTAGTTGTTGCTGTCCCGCTGTGAAGCACAGATCGCTGTGTGTGACAGCGAGACAGCAACAACTAAATGTGCAGGCAGCAGGAGCCGGCTTCTGCGGAGGCTGGTAACCAATGTAAACATCGGGTAACCAAGAAGCCCTGTCCTTGGTTACCCAATATTTACCTTTGTTACCAGCCTCCGCCGCTGTCACTGTCAGTGCCGGATCCTGCTCTGTGCACATGTAGCTGCAGGACACATCGGGTTAATTAACCCGATGTGTGCTGTAGCTAGGAGAGCAGGAAGCCAGCGCTAAGCAGTGTGCGCTGCTCCCTGCTCTGTGCACATGTAGCTGCTGCACACATCGGGTAATTAACCCGATGTGTGCTGTAACTAGGAAGCAGGGAGCCAGCGCTAAGCGGTGTGCGCTGCTCCCTGCTCTGTGCACATTTAGCTGCAGCACACATCGGGTAATTAACCCGATGTGTGCTGTAACTAGGAGAGCAGGGAGCCAGCGCTAAGCGGTGTGCGCTGCTCCCTGCTCTGTGCACATTTAGCTGCAGCACACATCGGGTAATTAACCCGATGTGTGCTGTAACTAGGAGAGCAGGGAGCCAGCGCTCAGTGTGCGCTGCTCCCTGTTCTCTTAACGTGTAGCTCCGTGCACTGGTAACCAAGGTAAATATCGGGTTGGTTACCCGATATTTACCTTAGTTACCAAGCGCAGCATCTTCCACGCGGCGCTGGGGGCTGGTCACTGGTTGCTGGTGAGCTCACCAGCAACTCGTGTAGCGACGCTCCAGCGATCCCTGCCAGGTCAGGTTGCTGGTGGGATCGCTGGAGCGTCGCAGTGTGACATCTCACCAGCAACCTCCTAGCAACTTACCAGCGATCCCTATTGTTGTTGGGATCGCTGGTAAGTTGCTTAGTGTGACTGGACCTTAACACTTCTTCTGAGTCCTCTCATACTACTTCCAGGATCCCTCACTATCCTTCCTCCATATGGCCTGCTTCACCCGCACAATGGTAGTTCCTGTGTCTCTGGTTATGACAGTGTGCCTAACTGCAACCAATCACAGATGCTGGGAATTAGGCAATGTGTGCACATTGAGTATTTGCTTGCAGACATTTCTGCACCAAATCTGCCGCTCCTGGCAAACTAACACAACGAAACAGCATCCAAATACATGCGGTTTCGGTGCATTATTTTACAAATAGAGGCAAATTTGGTGCAGAAGTGTTTGCACCCAAATACTAAATGTGCACACATTGCCAAATCTGGTAATCCGGCATTGGATTCAATTACTTCACTTTTTGGTCACAGCTGGGGTTCCCATGTACACACTTGCAATGTGATTTTGTGAATAATCTTTTACTATTTAATACCAGAAGTCCTAACGAGTCAAATATCAACAGTGTAAACAAAGCATGTATACAGACCTACCGCAGAAAACATATTTTCAACATGCTGCTCGTGGAGTAGCTAGAACTAAGCCATTTCTAGGAGATGGATCAAAAGAGTTGGATTCAGCTTTGGCCGTTTGGCTCACTAATGCGGGCGTCACACTAGACGATCTCTCGTGCGATGCATCGTCGGGGTCACGGTTTTCGTGACGCACATCCGGCATCATTTGCAACGTCATTTCGTGTGACACCTCCGAGTGACGCTGAATCGGTCACAAATCGTAAGTCATGTACACGTCGCTTATTTTTAAAAAATCGTTTATTTTTCATGGCGCCGGTGGTTCATCGTACCCGGGGCAGCACACATTGCTCCGTGTGACACCCCGGGAACGATGAACACAGCTTACCTGCGTCCCGCAGCACCCGCCGGCTACGCGGAAGGAAGGAGGTGGGTGGGATGTTTACGTCCCGCTTATCTCCGCCCCTCCGCTACTATTGGCCGGCGGCTGTGTGACGTCGCTGTGACGCCGAACGTCCCTCCCCCTTCAGGAAGAGGATGTGCGCCGCCCACAGCGAGGTCGCTCAGCAGGTAAATACGTGTGACAGGGGTTTAACGACTTTGTGCAACACTGGCAGCGATTTGCCCGTGACGCACAAACGACGGGGGCGTGTATGATCGCTCGTGCGATAGATCGTACCGTGTGACGCCCACATAACTCCAGAGCCCTTCTTTTATGTTAAATATGAACTCCTATTTTACTTTACTGTATGCCTCCCTCGCTTATTATGTTCAATTAAATTTTGTTTTAGTTACACAAGTTTTAGTCCAAAACTCCGCAGTAAACTTGGTGAAGTATATGGCAATGCTACTCTAAGATCAGCCAACTATGAACCTGGCCTTAAGAAATTTGGAGACAATCACATTCCTTCCTTTAATATGGACTTGAGTGGAACAGTTTCTAATATTCCAACATGCGATGCTGAAAATTGGAACAATAAGCACGGTAAATTTCATTTTTTATCCTTTTGAAAAACCCCAAATTAGGATATTGGAGGTTTGTTCAGTGACACTCACTAATTTGTCTTTGGGCTAAGGTGATAATTATAGCCTTACATTTAAACATCAGAGTTGGTGAAGGATTTGCGTGAACCAATTAAGATTTGGGAACTTAAAGTAGTTGTATGTGACAACAATGACTTGACCGTGGGATAGAGCATAAATATCAGATTAATAGGAACTACACTCTCCACCAAACACGCTAGTGTGACGCCCTGGCCTATCAGGTCGTCACAGGGTATTGTGCAATCTGCCCTTCTGCACGGTATCCAATCCTCCTTGGTTACGGGTCCCTGGCCTTTGGTGTTGCTAAGAACAGGCTAATCGAAATCCTAGAAACACTCTGCACCACACCCACCAGACACACCAATGGATAGCCTGACGGGAATAGGGCCGCCCATTTGGGGGGTTGGTTAGGGAGGGTCAGGAGCAGTCAGTTGTGTGGTGACTCTCGTGAGGATAGGTCACAAGTCAGTTGGAGGAGGTCAGGAGCTGGGCTCCTTGCTAATACTAGGTGGCAGACGTTGGTCTGGGCCTGGTAGGAGCTGGATCCCCGGTCGCAGGGGATCCTGTCAAGGGGAACGGAACTGCCAAGGAGGGCAGCCGGCGGCCTTGTGCCATCTCTGGGCTGGGGCCAGGGCACGACTAGGTACGTGGACCCTAGGCCGGGAAGTAGCTTCAAGCGTCCTGGTAATTCACCTGACAAGGATGAAGTTTTCAGGAATCGTTCTCCACCCACTCCAAAATCGGGGTACTAGCGCAACGAGGGGGATAGGACTTTCCCAATATACAGTCCAGAAAATCCCAAGCGTGAACCCTGAGAGTAAGCTCACTCTGTTAGCCATATGGGTGAGCGGGACCCGACTAGTTCTATACTACAGGGGCCAACCAGTAAAAAAGGTGCCAAGGGAAAGCAACACCATTGGGCACGGGATCCAGGCGTGCTCCCTCCCTGCTGCAGGAGTGCTCATAATTTCGGTTTACAAGTTGTCGGTGTCAGCGTTATTGGACTGAGTGAGTACGCAGTGACCCTTTCCTCCCCAACGGTATCCCCTCACTACCATCACCGAGCCCCGGGGCATTCCCCTTATCCACGGAGGGGTTAAACACCTGGTTGCCATCCCATCGCCACCGGGCGCTCCCAACAGCAGCAGTGGTACTCCACCTTACCACACACCATGGGTGGCGTCACAAACTCTAAACACACAACCCCATGTAAATGCCCCCTTTTATTTCGAGTGGCCGCACGACCCATCCCGGGTCCGGAGACCCCTCGAGCCACGGCGGATCCGGATCCGAGCAGTCTTGGCTGCTGATGCTGGGGTGGTACACTAAGTGATCTAAAGGACTGTAACAATCTATTGAGGAACATGTTTCCTTCATGTTTTACCAGGTACAGCTCAAGACTTTTACTAGTGGTTGTAGACATTATGGGATTTTGCTTTCACTCACTAGAGAGAAAAGAATGACATGATAACTAGTTGTTATAACAATGTTGTTACCAAGTTTATATGTATTTTTTATGTTTTTGTAACTTGGACCAAAAATACCCATTAACTCCTCTTATATATTTTTTAATTTTTTAGTTGACATAGCCACATGAGGGCATGTTTTTTGGGGATGAGTTGCGGTTTTAAATTATATCGTTTTGAATTCAAATTCTACATTATGTGAAATGGTGAAAAATAAAACGTTGCCATTTTTTGAGACCCCAAACTTTTTTTTATAATTCCATAGATGAAGCTGTATGAGGCCTTTTTTTGCAGGGCAAGCTGTAGTGTTGAACATGTCACAAATTTTCCAAGTACCGTATTTTTCGGATTATGATGCACTCTACCTCCCAAAAATTTAGGAGGAGAATGATGGGTGAGTCTTAACATCCGAATGTAGCTTACTGGGAGATGAAGAATAGGCACTGTACTGGCTGTCATGCGGACTGCGGTGGGGGCTATGCTGGCTGTGGTGGGGGCTGTTTGTGTGGGTGACTGTCTTTGCGGTTGGCTGTCTGTGCGTGCGGCTGTCTGTGCGGGCAGCTGTCTGTGCAGAGGGCTGTCTGTGCAGAGGCCTGTCTGTGCGGCAGCTGTCTGTGCGGCAGCTGTCTGTGCCGGCGGCTGTCTGTGTGGAGGGCTGTTTGTGTGGGTGGCTGTCTGTCTGTCTGTCTGTGCCGGCAGCTGGCTGTGCGAGCAGCTGGCTGTGTGGGTAGCTGGCTGGCTGGCTGTGAGGGTAGCTGATTGGCTGGCTGTGCATGCAGCTTCCTGGCTAGCTGTTCGGGCAGCTGTGTGGAACAGGGTGGTGCGGTGGGTGTCTCAGATGCTATGGCTTTAAATAATGGTGCCCAGAGATGGGGCGTACACAGATGGAGCCCTCAACTCAAGATCTCATCTGCACATGCGTCACCTCCGGGCACCATTTCTTTCAAGCCCACACTGTCAACAGAATATCTGGGACACTCACCGCACCACTCTGCTCCACACAGCCAGCACAGCCCCCACCACTGCCGTCACAGTCCTCACTGCTGCCATCACAGACCCACCGCTGCCTGCACAGACCCCACCGCTGCCTGCACAGACCCCACCGCTGCCTGCACAGACCCCACAGCTGGCATCACAGACCACACCACTACCATCACAGACCACACCACTGCCATCACAGCCTCCACCGCAGAGCCTGCAGCATCGCCCTACTCCAGCACCGCTCGTGTCTCGTGTGACCCGGTGACCCCGTTCCACCACCGCTGCCTCCTCCCTCCTGTAAGACACCACCGAAGTATAAGACGACCCCATTGTTTTTTTTTTTGTTTTTTTTTATCTTTTTCATCTCTAAATTTGGCATGCGTCTTATAATCCAGTGCATCTCCTAAAACAAAAAATACGGTAACTATATTGTCAGCAGTAACTAGCTCTGATCTCGGCCGCTAGAAGCAGGTTCCAGCTGTATAACAGAGCCAACATCCATAGAATATTCACTTTACATTTTTTATACCATTCTCACATGTGATTTGTTATTGTGTTTCTAGATTCCAAGAGCCATATTTTTTTTTCTTTTGATGTATAGTGGATATAAAATATCTACACAACTCTGTTAAAATGCCAGGTTATGTCATATAAAAAAAATAATACCAAGAAAAATAATTTCAGAGCTTTTTTCACCTTTGATGTCACCTATAATTTGAACAAATCCATTCAAAAACAAACTGAAATATTTTCTGCTGGAAAAAGAAAAATAAATAACTAAAATATTCTGGTTAGATACAGTATATAGATGAACTATGACAGCATTCAGTCATTTTGGGTAGGAGTCTTATCAGCACTTCAAATCTGTCAGATTGCTAGGGCATCTCCTGTGCACTCTTCACGTAAACCAGAAGATTTTCAATTGGATTCATGTTTAGGCCTTAGTTGAACCAATGCAGAACTTTGATCTTCTTTTGGTAAAGCCATTTTTTTTTTATTTGGAGATTTACTTAGGGGCACTTTGCACACTACGACATCGCAAGCCGATGCTGCGATACCGAGCGCGATAGTCCCCGCCCCCGTCGCAGCAGCGATATCCTTGTGATAACTGCCGTAGCGAACATTATCGCTACGGCAGCTTCACATGGACTCACCTGTCCTGCGACCGTCGCTCTGGCCGGCGACCTGCCTCCTTATTAAGGGGGCAGGTCGTATGGCGTCAATGCGACGTCACACTGCAGGCGGCCAATAGGAGCAGAGGGGCGGAGATGAGCGGGATGTAAACATCCCGCCCACCTCCTTCCTTCCGCATATCCTACGGAAGCCGTAGTGACGCCGGTAGGAGATGTTCCTCGCTCCTGCGGCTTCACACACAGCGATGTGTGCTGCCGCAGGAACGAGGAACAACATCGGACCGTCGCGTCAGCATAATCATGGATTACGCCGATGCTGCACCGATGATACGATTACGACGCTTTTGCGCTCGTTAATCGTATCATCGAGCCTTTACACACTACGATGTCGCATGCGATGCCGGAAGTACGTCATTTTCAATTTGACCCCACCGACATCGCACCTGCGATGTCGTAGTGTGCAAAGCCCGCCTTAGAGTTGATGTCATGCTGAAATGTGAAATTGTCTCATACTTTGGAACTGTTCATAATTCTGGCCATCCTGACTAAATTCCCCATTCCACCTGCCCAAAAAACAGCCCCAAAGCATAATGCTATCCCCATCATGCTTCACTGTGGGTATGGTGTTCTTTTGGTGATGCACAGTGTTGGCTTTGTGCCAAACAAGATTTTTGAAAAACTTAGCCGGAAATTGGATGTTTTTCTTTGTTAGAAATGATTTCCGTGTTGCCACCCTACACCACAGGCCAGAAATATGAACAATTCAAGGGATTGTTGTCAGAGATAATACACAACCAGTGCCTATATACAAAAAACCACAGATTTAAGACAGGGAAAAATATTATATGTAATCATATCTGTCAGTCTATAGTTCCCTCTCCTTGTAGTGGATGGGGTAGATTAGAATAAACTCCATGAACATGTTCATCAAAAAATGCGTACAATAAAGTACACATGCAAGGAGTGCTATATTCAAATATATATTTTTATTTTATTTTGCAAAAGGTCAAATATACAAGCAAACATGTAAAGACACAATCATGTAACATAAAATGACGATATTTTAGGGGACTCCTATAAGGTGGGAGTAATCAGGTGTCCAGCATTAATGTATAGATGGTAATTATAAACGACCATCATATATAATATAGTGTGGCAGTAAAGCTGGTGTCACACATAACGACGACGACAACGACGTCGCTGCTACATCACCATTTTCTGTGACGTTGCAGCGACGTCCCGTCGCTGTCGCTGTGTGTGACATCCAGCAACGACCTGGCCCCTGCTGTGAGGTCGCCGGTCGTTGCTGAATGTCCAGCTTCATTTTTTGGTCGTCACTCTCCCGCTGTGACACACACATCGCTGTGTGTGACAGCGAGAGAGCGACGAAATGAAGCGATCAGGAGCCGGCACTGGCAGCTGCGGTAAGCTGTAACCAGCGTAAACATCGGGTAACCAAGGGAAGACCTTTTTCTGGTTACCCGATGTTTACGCTGGTTACCAGCCTCCGCTCTTGCTGCCAGTGCCGGCTCCTGCACTGTGACATGTGGCTGCAGTATCCATCGGGTAATTAACCCGATGTATACTGTAGCAAGGAGAGCAAGGAGCCAGCGCTAAGCAGTGCGCGCGGCTCCTTGCTCTCTGCACTGTGACATGTAGCTGCAGCACACATCGGGTTAATTAACCCGATGTGTACTGTACCTAGGAGAGCAAGGAGCCAGCGCTAAGCGCGGCTCCCTGCTCTCTGCACATGTAGCACAGCGACGTTATGATCGCTGCTTCTGCTGTGTTTGACAGCTAAGCAGCGATCATAACAGCGACTTACAAGGTCGCTGTTACGTCACCGAAAATGGTGACGTAACAGCGACGTCGTTGTCGCTGTCGCTTAGTGTGACACCAGCTTAAGTGTCAATAGGTGAAGTAATCCAATTATGACATAAAGTACTTATGGGCGATTCATCAGGTATTAGTAACCAGAACAATAAGGGATTATAGTATCCTACCTATGGAAACACACATAAGCACAATAAGTGATGTCAAAGGTGAAGACTAGTTCAATAAGCTACAGCATATTTGGGGTGAGTCATCAGATACCAATAGATAGTAAAAGGATTAAGTATCCTGCATAAAGTGACTCACCCATAGGGAAAAGATCAGATGGTCAGAATGCTGGGCACAATGACAAATGAGCCGACCCGTCCTGCAGGCGCATATCGCGTAGGCAGCTTCTTCAGCAGAGTAGGGAAGGTGTCAGGCAGATCACAAAAGTCTGTTTAAGTCTATGTTTTAACGGATGTTGGTGTGTGTAATTGGGACCATCACAGGTGTATTATCTTCACTTAATGCGGCGCACGCGTCGCAGCAGGCACCCGGAATAATGTGCACACAAACCAGCGGCACTCAGGCCGATGCACGCATGCCTAGGGGGAAATCCCCCATTGACGTCATTCAGGCATGCGCATCAGCATCATAGAGGCCGCAGGGTGTGTGCACCTGGAAATGCCCGGAGCAGTGCGTGCGCACAAGGGAAGATAAACATCCACATAGTTAACCCATTAATTTCACCGCGAGTAAGGTAAAAAGGTCAGTAATAATTATGCTAAAAGATGTATATAGAGACAATCTCTGCACATAAGAGGTCATCATATATAAGTAAGTAGTTAAATAAGAAGACATTGTGTACTTCAATGTAATCATTTAGTGATATGCAAAGATTGTCTCTACCCACAGGCATCAACACGATAAGTACAAAAGGATCTCATGTCATCCAGAGATTCTCAACAATACAGGGCAGCCATTGGGTAAACTAGGAAAAACAATATCAATAGGGCAAAAAAGGGGGAGTAGATCATCATAATATCAAACAATACATCATGAATTGTTTTCCCTCATGTACAATATACAGTTAGGTCCAGAAATATTTGGACAGTGACACAATTTTCGCGAGTTGGGCTCTGCATGTCACCACATTGGATTTGAAATGAAACCTCTACAACAGAATTCAAGTGCAGATTGTAACGTTTAATTTGAAGGTTTGAACAAAAATATCTGATAGAAATTGTAGGAATTGTACACATTTCTTTACAAACACTCCACATTTTAGGAGGTCAAAAGTAATTGGACAAATAAACCAAACCCAAAAAAAAATGTATTTTCAATATTTTGTTGCGAATCCTTTGGAGGCAATCACTGCCTTAAGTCTGGAACCCATGGACATCACCAAACGCTGGGTTTCCTCCTTCTTAATGCTTTGCCAGGCCTTTACAGCCGCAGCCTTCAGGTCTTGCTTGTTTGTGGGTCTTTCCGTCTTAAGTCTGGATTTGAGCAAGTGAAATGCATGCTCAATTGGGTTAAGATCTGGTGATTGACTTGGCCATTGCAGAATGTTCCACTTTTTTGCACTCATGAACTCCTGGGTAGCTTTGGCTGTATGCTTGGGGTCATTGTCCATCTGTACTATGAAGCGCCGTCCGATCAACTTTGCGGCATTTGGCTGAATCTGGGCTGAAAGTATATCCCGGTACACTTCAGAATTCATCCGGCTACTCTTGTCTGCTGTTATGTCATCAATAAACACAAGTGACCCAGTGCCATTGAAAGCCATGCATGCCCATGCCATCACGTTGCCTCCACCATGTTTTACAGAGGATGTGGTGTGAATTGAATCATGTGCCGTTCCCTTTCTTCTCCAAACTTTTTTCTTCCCATCATTCTGGTACAGGTTGATCTTGGTCTCATCTGTCCATAGAATACTTTTCCAGAACTGAGCTGGCTTCATGAGGAGTTTTTCAGCAAATTTAACTCTGGCCTGTCTATTTTTGGAATTGATGAATGGTTTACATCTAGATGTGAACCCTTTGTATTTACTTTCATGGAGTCTTCTCTTTACTGTTGACTTAGAGACAGATACACCTACTTCACTGAGAGTGTTCTGGACTTCAGTTGATGTTGTGAACGGGTTCTTCTTCACCAAAGAAAGTATGCGGCGATCATCCACCACTGTTGTCATCCGTGGACGCCCAGGCCTTTTTGAGTTCCCAAGCTCACCAGTCAATTCCTTTTTTCTCAGAATGTACCCGACTGTTGATTTTGCTACTCCAAGCATGTCTGCTATCTCTCTGATGGATTTTTCTTTATTTTCAGCCTCAGGATGTTCTGCTTCACCTCAATTGAGAGTTCCTTAGACCGCATGTTGTCTGGTCACAGCAACAGCTTCCAAATGCAAAACCACACACCTGTAATCAACCCCAGACCTTTGAACTACTTAATTGATTACAGGTTAACGAGGGAGACGCCTTCAGAGTTAATTTCAGCCCTTAGAGTCCCTTGTCCAATTACTTTTGGTCCCTTGAAAAAGAGGAGGCTATGCATTACAGAGCTATGATTCCTAAACCCTTTCTCCGATTTGGATGTGAAAACTCTCATATTGCAGCTGGGAGTGTGCACTTTCAGCCCATATTATATATATAATTGTATTTCTGAACATGTTTTTGTAAACAGCTAAAATAACAAAACTTGTGTCACTGTCCAAATATTTCTGGACCTAACTGTATGGCATAATTTCGTAAGTAGAAAAAAGTATGATAAATGGCAAAACACGGGAAAGTATTACAAATACAGAGCAATATACTCGGAAAGTGTATTCAGAACAGGTCCATATGCGGGGGGGGGTTTCTTTCCAAAACACAGCAGGTCACATATGTGAGGTGTTTCAGCAGGTATAGGACGTAATATTCAAGTTCATGATGCACGGTCACTAAAATATTAAAAAAAATAGACAAACAAAGACACAATTAAAAATGAATCAAAGGAGACACACATATCACTATTGTTGGGGACCAGGGGGAGGGTGGATAATACATGTTAGAGGAAGGGGGCAAAGCTGAGCTTCTCGTTCAGTCCAACAGGAGTCATAGTGCCCAGAAGCATGATCCACCGACACTCCAGTTGTGCGAGTTGTTTCTTCAAGTCTCCCCCCCTGATACCGCAGTGAAGGACATCAATGCCCTTCACTTTGAGTCCAGAGGGGTCGCAATTATGAGCAATTCTGAAGTGTTGGGGGATAGTTCTGAGCAATGTGAGATCATCAGTCTGTTTGGAGTTAATGATATCACGGACATGCTCCCTTATTCGAATACGGAGTTGTCTCGAGGTCAATCCAATATAAACTTTAGAACAGGAGCATGTCGCATGATATATGACGTGGGTACTGCTACAGGATATAAATTTCGAAATTTTGTAGTGTTTGTTTTTATCATTTAAGGAATTAAATTCTGTACCCCGAATTATATTCCCCTCCTTACAGGCCAGGCAATCTCTACAAGGATAGCATCCCCCCTTCCTCTCATTTTTCAAATTACCAAAGAAATTTCTCGGTTTGGCCACATAATGGCTATTGATCAAAATGTCTTTCCGATTCTTCCCTCTGCGGGGGGTCATTAGGGGAGAATCTGAAAGAGTTTTACCCAGGACCTCATCGGTTTTTAATACTTCCCAATGATTTTTTAGAGAAGCTCTAATAGTCTGCCACTGACAGTTGAATGTTGAGATGAATCTGATTTCATTCTTTTGATGTATATTATGGGGAGTATGTTTAAAGAGAAGATGTTCTCTCGTCGTGTATTTCGCTTTGAGATATCCATGTTTAATAGTTCGGTTACTGTAACCTCTTTCCCTGAAACGTTCTTTCAGGTTAGTGGCCTGAATTTCAAATTTCTGTTTAGTCGAGCATACACGCCTCGCCCTCAGAAACTGCCCCGTTGGGACGGCCCTAATTGTGGACTGTGTGTGAGCTGATGAGGCGTGCAGAAGTGCATTCACAGAAGTTTCTTTTCTGTGAATGTCAGTCTGCAGAGCCCCATCAGCCCCCACTTCAAAATGAATGTCTAAAAAATCAATACATTTTTGATGAGCATTATATGTTAATTTAATATTTAGGTTATTATTATTAAGGTGTTCCATGAATTCTACCAGCAGAGACTCGGCACCCTGCCATAGGAACAGCACGTCATCTATATATCAGTACCAAAAAATCACATATTTAGAGAATAATATGTTGTTATGAAAGATATTCCGTTCCCATTTATCCAAAAATAAATTAGCATATGCAGATGCACATGCCGCACCCATGGCGGTGCCGCGTCTCTGAAGGTAGAATCGATCTTTGAAAACAAATGTATTATGAGTTAAAATAAATTCCAGAAGTTCGATAATCAGTCCACGTAAAGGGCCGCCCAATTTGCTGCCCTCAAGAAAGAAGCGTGTTGCTGCTATACCATCCTGATGTGCGATGCAGGTGTAGAGGGACTCCACATCCGCGGTCACCAACCACATGTCGTGGTCGATGTGAAGGCCCTCCACCCTGGACAGCACATCAGTGGTATCTCGTACAAAAGATGGTAAATCTTGCGCCAACGGTTTGAGGTAATACTTGACGAACTTACAAATGGGGTCACAGATGCCACCAATCCCCGAGATGGTAGGGCGTCCCGGGGGGTTGGTGGCATCCTTGTGGACCTTTGGTAAAAGGTAAAAGGTTGGTACTTTAGGGTACTGTGAGACTGTGACCGGGGTTATCTATGACGGCCGGTATGTCTCGCCCCGGCTGTGCTCCCTCCATGATAGAAAGTAAATCCACTATAGGGTTAATGCTGTTTCCCTACAGGCTGAAGGAAGGGTTAAATAGAATCAGGAACAAGGGCAGGTGTGCCGGGTGTGGGGAAGTGAACAGAACTTCCTGAGCCCTCTGCTGGAGAGGGACATGTATTTTGTTATGGACTTTTTGTTTGGACATTAAAACCGTGTGCTGTGAACCTTAATGCCTGGATCCCGTGTCTTCTGCTGCGCAGCCGACCGTGCTACCTCACATATGGTGGAGAATCGGCGGGCATGACAGCCGGTGAGGTGTAGCTTCCATCCCTGGTGACCCAGTAGCACATGTCCTGGATTCGAGCGGCTATACTACAGCCCAAACCCGGTGACGCCATGGAGGACATACTAAAGCAGCTGGCTCAGGCTACTGCACAGCAACAACAGATGAATACACACCTGATCCGGACGTTGGATCATCAGCAGCAACAGCACCAGCAATCCTTGCAAATGCAGGAAAAAAAACTCCAAGAACAGATGGATCAGGCCAATGCACGTCAGCAGCAATCCTTGCAATTGCAGGAAAAAAGGCACCAAGAACAGATGGTTCTCCTGGCTAAGTCGATCCGTGCCGGACCGGCAGCAACAACCCCGGGACCGGGTGACGACGGCAGCGTCCGGAAAGTGGTGAGACAAGCGTTGCAAAAGATGACCCCGGGTGATGATGTGGAAGCGTTCCTGGCGGTGTTTGAGCGGGTGGCCGAGCGGGAAAAGCTGCCGACCCCGCAGTGGGCTGAGGTATTGTCGCCCTATCTGACGGGGGAACCCCAAAAAGCGTACCTGGACCTCTGTACCGAGGACGCCATTGACTATGTGACCCTGAAAGCCGAAATACTGGCTCGGTTGGGGGTGAATACCTATGTACGGGCTCAGCGGGTAAATCAGTGGTTCTATGAGGAAGCCAAACCCGTACGCTCCCAGGCCTATGACTTGTTGCATCTTGTAAAAAAGTGGTTGCAGCCTGACACTCTGAGCCCGGCGCAAATGGTGGAAAGGGTAGTAGTGGATCGTTTTGTGCGCACTTTACCCGTCACCGTTCAACGGTGGGTAGGACAGGGTGACCCGAGTACCCTGGACCAGTTAGTGTCCCTGGTAGAGCGGCATGTGGCTACGCAGGACTTGATACGGGACACTGAGACTTTGCGTACCGCCCGTCGGTCCGGCCCCTCCAAGCCTAGGGCCAAGGACCCACCACTGACAACGGTGCAGGAGTCCCCTACCGTCCCGTCTGAGGCCGCGGCCGCCGTTCCTGAGGTCCGGAAGGTTCTGTACCCTAAACGACAACCCGTCAAGGTGGTTTCCGTCCCCATTAGATGTTGGCGGTGCCAGCGGGTGGGACATATGGAAGCCCAGTGTCCACTCACCACGGAGCCCATGGATTGTGGGGTTACCCGGCGGGGTTCAATGTATGCTCAGGTGGTGTGTACCGCTGACCTGGTCTCCCCAGAGATGGAGCCCCACTTGTGCCAAATACAGGTGAATGGATGTCCGGTTACAGGATTGTTGGATTCCGGAAGCTTAGTGACCCTTGTGCGATCCACCTTGAGGGCTAAAGTAAAGGCCACAGGACGCACCGTGGGGGTGGTTTGCATACATGGGGACCGCCGCGACTATCCCACGGGGATTGTCACCATCACAGCACCTTGCGGTCAGGTGCAACATGAGGTGGGACTTCTTAACACTCTTCCTTATGACGTGATCCTAGGAAGGGATCTGCCCTATTTTTGGACTTTATGGAGGGGACCCCCTAAGTCCCCTCAGATATTGGTCGGTCCGGGACCTGAGCCCTACAATCCTGAATCCGGGACACCTGCCGTAGGGGTCACCATGATAGGGACAGAGTGTGAACCCGATAGGTCACCCCTAGAGGTATTGGCAGGAGAGGCTGAGACGGTCGAGCCCATCCCGGAGTTGGAGGCGTCCCCGGATACGTTTGGGACAGCCCAACTCCAGGACCCTACGTTAATACATGCCCGGAGTCGGGTGACAGTAGTTGACGGGGTGGCACAGCTGCCCGGTGCCCAGGTAAGGTACCCCCATTTCGCTCTTAAGCAGGATTTACTCTACCGGGTAGATGAAATACGGGGCGTGGGGGTAGAACAGTTGGTGGTGCCCCAGCCGCATCGCCGGCGGGTCCTCAACTTGGCTCATAAACACCTGATGAGTGGCCACCTAGGGGTCAAGAAAACGCAGGAGCGAATATTGCAAAGGTTCTATTGGCTCGGGGTCTTTGGGGAGGTAAAACGGTTCTGCGAAACCTGCCCGGAGTGTCAGCTTACCGCACCCCTGACCCATTTTCGCAGTCCGTTGGTACCGTTACCCATTATAGAAGTCCCTTTTGAACGGATAGGGATGGATCTGGAGGGGCCCCTCGTAAAGTCCGCTCGAGGGCACCAACACATCCTAGTGATCGTTGACTATGCCACCCGGTATCCCGAGGCGATACCTCTCAGACATACTGCAGCAAAGCTTATAGCTCGGGAGTTGTTTGCTGTGTTCTGCCGGGTGGGGTTGCCCAAGGAGATCCTTACGGATCAGGGGACCCCATTCATGTCTAAAGTGACCAAAGAGCTATGCCGGCTACTCCAGATCAAGCAGTTGCGTACGTCTGTGTATCATCCTCAAACGGATGGTTTAGTGGAGCGATTCAATAAAACCCTGAAAACCATGCTAAGAAGGGTGATTTCAAAAGACGGGAAAGACTGGGATATGATGCTTCCCTATTTGATGTTTGCCATACGAGAGGTGCCACAGGCATCCACGGGGTTTTCGCCTTTTGAGTTGTTATACGGGCGACATCCCCGGGGATTGTTGGACCTGGCAAAGGAAACATGGGAACAAGAGCCCACCCCCCATAAAAGTGTGATTGAACACATTTTAGGAATGCAGAACCGCATAAGCGCGGTCATGCCAATTGTGAAGGAGCATTTACAGGAGGCTCAGGCCGCGCAAAGCGGCCGCTACAATAGACAAGCCACCGTGCGGACCTTTAAACCCGGGGATCGGGTGTTGGTATTAATCCCCACGGCGGAGAGTAAATTCCTGGCTCAGTGGCAAGGCCCCTACGAGATAAAGGAAAGAGTCGGGGTGGTTAACTATAAAGTATTGCAGCCCGGTAGGCGGAAACCTGAACAAATATACCATGTCAACCTATTAAAACCCTGGCAGGAACGGGAAAGCCTGATGGCTGTTTTTTCCCCACCTCCCTCTTCGGGTCGTGCACATCCGGCTCCAGCGACCTCCGGAGAGGACGAACCGGAAGTAAGGATTGGAGAAGCCCTCACCAAGCAACAGAGGCGAGAGGCCAGACGGTTGGTTCAGCAGAACCCCGATGTCTTCTCCGAGTTGCCGGGTAGGACCAGTCTGATACGACATGATATTGTCACCGAGCCCCACCTGAAGGTACGCCTGAAGTCATACCGGGTACCGGAGGCTCGACGACAAGCCATATCGGAGGAAGTAAAGACAATGTTACGCCTGGGGGTCATCGAAAAATCCCGGAGTGAATGGGCTAGTCCGATTGTCCTAATACCAAAACCCGATGGCTCTTTAAGGTTCTGCAATGACTTTAGGAGATTGAACGAAATATCCAAGTTCGATCTCTACCCCATGCCCCGGGTGGATGAGCTGATTGATAGGCTGGGACAGGCGCGATACTTCACCACGCTCGACCTGACCAAGGGGTACTGGCAGGTGCCACTGACGGAGTCCGCCAAGGAGAAAACCGCTTTTGTTACGCCGGAGGGTCTCTTCCACTATGTTGTCTTGCCTTTTGGGTTACATGGCGCTCCGGCCACGTTCCAGAGGTTGATGGACTTAGTGCTGGAACCCCACCAGGCGTATGCATCAGCGTACCTGGATGACATCATTATTTACAGCTCCGATTGGCAGACTCACTTGGAACAGGTACAAGCGGTGGTGGACGCGCTTCGAACAGCCGGATTGACAGCCAATCCCAAGAAATGTGCATTGGGACTCACGGAAGCCCGCTACTTGGGCTACGTGATAGGCCAAGGAGTGATTAAGCCCCAAATTAACAAGGTTGAGGCGATCCAGAAGTGGCCTAGACCCCTGACCACGAAGCAGGTTAGGGCCTTCCTGGGTATCGTGGGGTACTACAGGAGGTTTGTAAAGGATTTTGCGGGACTATCAGCCCCCTTGACGGACCTTTTCAAAGGCAAGAAGTCCGTCATGGTGCGCTGGACTCCGCAGGCCGAGGACTCCTTCCGGGCCCTGAAGGAGGTCCTGTGCGGACAGCCCGTTCTGGTCAACCCTGATTTCCGGAAGGAGTTCATAGTACAGACTGACGCCTCGGAGGTCGGCCTGGGGGCAGTGCTGTCTCAGGTGGTCCAGGGGGAGGAACACCCCGTCACCTTCTTAAGTAGGAAGCTCACCCCTCCCGAGCGGAATTATAGCGTAGTGGAGAAGGAGTGCCTGGCGATTAAGTGGGCCTTGGAGTCCCTACGCTATTACCTGCTGGGACGTCAGTTTCGCTTGGTGACGGATCACTCTCCACTGGTCTGGATGAGGTCCGCCAAGGAGCGGAATGCCCGGGTTACCCGGTGGTTCCTTTCTCTGCAGAACTTCCGGTTTACGGTTGAACACCGGGCCGGTGGGTTGCAGGGCAACGCCGATGCCTTGTCCCGCGGCCCGTGTTTGATGGCGGGAGTTCAACCCCGCACGCTTGAACTGAGGGGGGGGGTGTGTGAGACTGTGACCGGGGTTATCTATGACGGCCGGTATGTCTCGCCCCGGCTGTGCTCCCTCCATGATAGAAAGTAAATCCACTATAGGGTTAATGCTGTTTCCCTACAGGCTGAAGGAAGGGTTAAATAGAATCAGGAACAAGGGCAGGTGTGCCGGGTGTGGGGAAGTGAACAGAACTTCCTGAGCCCTCTGCTGGAGAGGGACATGTATTTTGTTATGGACTTTTTGTTTGGACATTAAAACCGTGTGCTGTGAACCTTAATGCCTGGATCCCGTGTCTTCTGCTGCGCAGCCGACCGTGCTACCTCACAGTACTTAATGATTAACCCTTCCATGACTTTTTTGGGGATTACTCCCTTCAGAAATGCCCTATCAAGTAGCGATATTAATTCCATGTTAAAGGAAGCAGTAGGGTTCTGGGGCAACTTAGAATAAGTCTCTTTATTATTAAGTTGGCGGAAAACCTCTTTTTCGTAGAGTACCGTTGGCCAGACCACAATGTTTCCCCGCTTGTCCGCACTTTTGAATACTACATCTTCTAGTTGTTTAAGTTCATTCAGAGCCATGCATTGTGAATGGGATAGATTATCTTTTCTGTTTAATTTAGAAATTCTTTTGAGGTCATTTAGAACCATTTTTTTGAAAATTTCAACTTGTGGGCAGACGGACAAGGGGGGGAAGGTTGTCGATCTGGGCAAGAGGGCAGCTGGAAATTTATCAGTGGGAGCAGAAATTTGTTAGTTTAAAAGATCTTCAAGTGCTTGCAAGGCTTCTTGTTCCAAATCGGAAAGTATCTGGCCCTGAATATCACGTTTTTGATGTAATTTTTTCAGGATCAGTTTGCGAGCAAACAGATGAAGGTCTTTTACGACAGTAAAATAATCAAATGGATTATTCGGTACAAACTTTAATCCTAATTTCAACACTTGTAGTTGAATGTCTGATAATTTGTGAGAAAAAAGATTAATTACCTCTAATTGACCCTGCTTCCGTTTTGAATCCTGGGCATCTCTGGAAAGGTTTTTTCTTTTGTTGGAGTATCCACCCCTGTTGGATTTGGTGGGGTCAAAAAAGTTTCTTTTGAAATTCTAAAGTAGTGTTGAACTGCCCTTAACACCATCCGTTCCAGATTCTTCACCCGAAGTAACGGATGAGAAGGATTGAGATCTTGATCTAGTTTGGAAGTGTGAGGGCAGTTTTTTACCTTTCCATCTGTATACTTGGTGATTTTGAAAATCTGTCAAATCCCTCTGAAGTTTTTAGTTTTTGTTGCCTTCAGTTCTCCTTCCCACTTAATGAAATCAGATTCAATCTCAGAGTAAAGATTAGTTAGCTCAGTAGCAGACAACCAGTGCCTATGTGGACTGGGATTACATTACTCCATTACACTGGCAGAGGCTAATAACTGGAAATGCAGCATGTTGCAGCAGGTTATAACAGCCAAAGCATAGTCTACTAAGCACTAAAGATGCTTATCATGAAGGGCTTAAAATTCTAAGACTGCAGTAGTCATTTAAAGTGGTATTTTGTATTCAATTAGAATCATTTACAGAGGAACCTCGGTTTATGAGAACAATGCGTTCTGGGAGTGTGCTTGTAAACCAAGTTACTCATCTAGCAAAGTAAGATTTACCTTAGGAAATCATTGAAATGCAGACAATTCGTTCCACAACCTGATCAATGTCCCATCCTGGCCCCTATTGTGCCATTCCAAACACACACAAACACACACAAACACACAAACACACATATTACGCTCACCTTACCTTCCGTTCTCTCACCGGCCTCCTGGTTCTTGCAGTTCGCCAGTACAGGATGTGTATCGGGTAACCATTGCGACCGATGCCGGACCTTCCGCTGCCAGCGTGCTGATGTCAAAGGCATGAGCTGCTTGCCTCTGATTGGCCAGCGCGCTGCCTTTGAGTAGCAGCTGACACCGGAAGTTCCTCCATCGTCGCGATGGTTACCCGATACACATCCTGTACCGGCGAACTACAAGAACCAGGAGGCCGGCGAGGGAACGGAAGATAAGATGAGCATAATATGTGTGTTTGTGCGTGTTTGTGCGTGTTTGTGCGTGTTTGTGTGTGTTTGTGTGTGTTTGTGCATGTTTGTGCGGACTGCAAGAGCGGGTCAGAGCGCGGTGAAAGTACGGAACCGGAAGTGTGTGTAGTGAGTATTTGCTCATACAGCAAAGCTTGCTCGTAAACTGAGTGACAAATTTACAGCAAGCTTTGCTCGTATAGCGAAATACTCACACACCAAGTTACTCGTAAATCGAGGTTCCGCTGTATTTGTGATATTAGTTGTGCTGAGCTATTTAAATTGTTCCTGGTTTAATGGCTTAATGTAAGCAGCAGAAATTTTGAAATAGGGGTTGAAAAAATTAGGTTGCAACTGTATTCCTATGTTTGCAATACAACATATACCTTTTAACGCTTTCCCCTTGTGTTACGTCTTACATTGGGTGTGGGTGTATGAAATGAACACAGGATATTGATGGGAGGAGCTGCACAGTCAGTGATTGTGTGCAGCAATGATGTGTCTATAAACAACCACCAAACAAGTGACTGAGAGCAGATACTAGAACACGGGAAGGTGATACTGAAGAAGAAACTTTGAAGTCAGAAAACCCCTTTAAGTTTGGTGAATACTCCAAAGATCTTCCTAATATGTACCCCAAACATGATCCATAATAAATGTGATGTGAACGTTTGTAACTTTATGAATGGAGGGACCTCTTTATTACATAAACTTGCAATTATCATTATTTTTAGTTAGTTAATACAGGTATAACATCATGAATACATCAAGCTCAAAGCGTCCTAAATAGAAATAATATCATTTGGTTTTTCCCTCTCTCAATTCAAGGATATTTTCATCCATCAAGTGGGAGGTATCTTTTTACTAAAACAAACCACACTTATGATGGAAATCCTCAGATCTCATCTGCAATAAGAGCCATAGAGGAAACAAAGTATGAGCTGAGTTCTCCAGCAAAGTGTGCTTCATCTGAGAGGGACAGATGGGCGCCCCTGAGAGACAGTACTCCAAGAGAGAGGTCAAAGTCTTATGAAAGAACTGAGCAGGTATGTTCTGGCATTACGTAATATTATATGCATACATACTTATGTCACAAATAAAATAATAATAATTTAAGGTACAGCTATATATTACATTACTTATAGATTTTCTGCAGAAAAATAGATATTACACTTAATGCATACTAGAAGAATTGTCCACTGTAGCGAGAAAGCTAGATCTAAATGTCAGAGTGTGGTACATTTGGTCCATCAGAGAACTTGTTTCTGAGGTTGCATGTATCATTACTACAAAAGCAATGCATATCCAATTTTGTAGATATAAATAAGTATATTTATAAAATGTTTCTAGAATGTTTGTGAATCCTTCAGAATTTAATAAATTTGACCTTGAAGTAGATAATCAAATCAAACAAATTAGTCAAAAATATTTTTTTTGTTATTATAATGTTCCAGTATGACATGTTTGTGAGTGCAAAAGTATGTGAACCTTTGCTTTATTTTGTGTGACCAATCTGGGCAGCAACCATGGCATCTAAAGGCCGCTTTACACGCTACGATTTATTTGACGATATGTCGGCGGGGTCACGGTTTTCGTGACGCACTTCCGTTATCGTTAGCGACGTCGTTGCGTGTGACACCTACGTGCGACTCCGAACGATCACAAATAGGGTGAAAATCGTTGATCGTTGACACGTCGTTCAGTTTCAAAATATTGTTCGTCGTTTGGAACGCAGCAGACATTGCTACGTTTGACACCCTGCCAACAACGAACAACATCCACATGACCGCCTTGGTCAAACAATATATCGCTGAACGATGTAGCATCGTTTGTGAGATGTGTACGTATGACCGCTACAAAACGACCTATGAGTGATCTCGGCAAATCGTAACAATGATCTGGGCGTGTCACATCACTAACGAGATCGCTAGCGATATCGTTGTGTGTAAAGCAGCCTTTAGTGTTTCTGGTAACTGTTGATTAGTCTTGCACATTTCATATTGCAGGAGTGGAGGGGGAGGCAGCATTTATACGTTTTCTTCAGCAAAGTGCAGATGAATGATGCTGCAGCATGGTTTTTATATTCTTTATTTCTAATTGCCAGCTAAAGTGTTTTATGAGGGGCTGCTGAGAAGTCTTTGGCTTTACCCAGAAAGAAACGAAATAAGGCCCATTTACACACAAAGATATCGCTAACGAGATATCGTTGGGGTAACGGTGTTGGTGACGCACATCCAGCCTCGTTAGCGATGTCGTTGTGTGTGACACCTTTTTGCGATCAGTAACGATCACAAAAAGGTGTCAAATTGTTCGTATTGTACATGTCATTCATTTTTAAAAAATCTTTCCTCGTTTGGAATGCAGGTTGTTTGTTGTTCCTGCGGCACCACACATCACTATGTGTGACACCGCTGGAACGAGGAACAACATCGTACCTGCAGCCGCCAGCAATGAGGAATGAAGGAGGTGGGCGGGATGTTCCAGCCGCTCATCTCCGCCCCTCCGCTTTTATTGGGCGGCCGCTTAGTGACGCCGCTGTGATGCCGAACAAACCTCCCCCTTAAAGGAGAGATTGTTTGGCGGCCACAGGGACGTCAGTGAACAGGTAATTGCGTTTGACGCTGCCGTAGCGATATTGTTCGCTACGGCAGCGATCAGCTCGTAATGCGCCACCGACGTGGGCGGGTGCTATCGCTCACAACATCGCTAGCAATGTCGCAGCATGTAAAGCCCGCTATAGGATGATGAAACTTTGCATTTATTCCACATACTCTCCACTGATGTCAACACACTTCTTACATCTGTATTCCAAGTTCTGTAAGCCTAGCAAAAAGAAGGATTTCTGTTGTGCCTCAAACTAGGCTTCCGTAGCAGCCATGGCATCGGAAATGGTGTGAAATTTGGAACCCTTGAGGTGTTTTTTCAGGTTTGGAAACAGATGATAGTTGGAGCTACATCTGGTGAATAAGGTGGGTGGTCATCCAGCAGGAAGCACAGCTCTTCCAGTTTTTCCGTGGTCACTTGTGAAGTGTGAGCAGAGGCATTGTCTTGCAGAGACAAGATTCCTTTGCACAGCTTGCTGCACCTTTTGACCTTCAGAGCTGCCTTCAATTGGTCCAAAAGTTCAATGTAATACCTTGCATTGATGGTGGAACCCTTTTGAAGGTAGTCCACTAGCAGTACGCCCTCCTTTTACCAGAACACAGACACCATCACCTTACTGGCTGATTTTTGCACCCTGAACTTCTTTGGATGAGGCGAACCATTGTGCCTCCCCTCTTTTGACTGCTCCTTGTTTTCAGGGTCATACAAATAAATCCAGGTCTCATCCATAGTGACCAGTCAATCCAGGAAGTTCTTATCAGTCCGAAAACACTGACAAATGGACCGGGAAGTTTTCACTCGCACGCTTCTCTGATCTGTTGTCAAACATTTGGGGACCTACTTTACAGATAGCTTCCTCATGTCCAAATGTTTATGGATAATGACACAAACACGTTCACGGAAAATCCCCATGATGTCTGCTATTACTTTAGCTGAAATTCATTGATTTTCCAGTATGAGATTGTGCACAGCATTGAAGATCTCTGGAACAACAACCACTCTCGGTCATCCAGGACGTTCCTCATCATTGGTGCTGAAGTTACCTGTTTTAAATTTGGCAACCCAGTTCTTAACTGGGGAATATGAAGGACATTGATCCCCCAATTTCTGCGACATATCACCGTGAATATCCTTTGCGGACTTTCCTTGTAGAAATAAGAATTTTATCACTCTTCTGATCTCAGTTGCTGTGAGTATCGCATTAGACTCCACCATTTTGTTTTCCCGTGTATGTAGAACACTGTTGCCATAGGCAACAAAAAAAATTTTTTAAAACATATATTAGACACATAAGGCTTTCATGTCATGTAACATTTGTTACCATAGAAGCAAAAAAAAAGAAAAAAAGATCACAAAGTCAAAGACTTATCAGCAGCCCCTCGTACTGTTCTCACAACTGTGCATTAACACCTTACCAAGATATGAGGGACAGTTACGTCATATGCTGGCTCCTTGAATTTGATACAGGCTCAGGGACTGAACCTATATCTTTGGTGAGGGCTGTGATATTCAGAAATTATCAGCCCATAATAGCCATGCGTGTAACAAATTTCCACCCGTAGCTGTTAAATACTGTTATGTAGTCGACTACGTTCAGGAGTCCACCTGCAGAAACTTATATGTGCAAAAATGGTGCAAGACAGAGCACACGCTAACGGAGTCTGCTCCATTATAGTCAATGGCCCTGTCTGTGCATGCGTCCGAAACACATTTTGCGGGGTGAGGGGCGGTTTGGACAGATGCCCTGATGGGACCACTGAACGTAAGTAAAAATGCAATGTGAAAGGGGCCTAACACTTTCTGACTAGATGACTAGAATCAGGAAATAATACCTCCTAAATTCCCCTAAACTGTAGGCCGGGCTTTCTTTCCCACATTAACCTTCCTACCACTATACCTTCTATCTGAACTCCCTCCTAGCATTAGGAGATACCAGTGCCACAGGAACATTTACATATAACACTCTAAAATATATAAAAGGCACAATACGGTCAACAGATAAAATACACTGTCAGAGTACAGCATCCAGCATCTTCGGGGGTGGGGGGGGTAGTATCCGTAGAACACCCTCCTACATAGCAATACTGTGGTATTGCTGCATATAACACAAGTGATCAGATGATTGCATGTTCAAGTTGCCTAATGGGACTAACAAATACAGTGAAAAGGGAAAAAATGTTTTTAAATATAAGAAAAAAAAATGTAAAAGTTCAAATCACCCCCTTTTCCCCCATTATGAATTAACAAATAAAGCTAAAAAATCACACATATGTGGTATCACTATGTCTGATCTATCAAAATATAATTTACCTGATTGGTAAACTGCGTAATAAGAAGAGAAATCTAAACATCAGACTTACGTTTTTTGGCTGTTGCAACACTGAAAAAAATGCCATGAGAGAGTACGAATACATCCAATCTATCCCAAGTGGTTTCAATAAAAACATCAGCTCAGGGCGTAAAAAAAATGCCCTCACACAGCCACATTGACTGAAAATTGAAAACGTTACAGATCTCAGAATATGGCAACAAGCAAATTATAATTTATTTTTTTTTACAAATTTCCTAATTTATTTTCATAGTTTAAATAAAACAATAACCTTATGCACATTTAGTATCTTTATAATTGTACTGACCTGGAGAATAATATTGCCATTTAATTTTTACCATAAAGTAAACACTGTATATAATAAATCTAAAAATCAATTGTGGAATTGCAGGTTTTCTTTTTGTAATTTTGACGTATTTGGATTTTTTTCCGCTTTCACATGATAAAATTAATGATGTCATTCAAAACTACAACTCGTCCTGCTCTTTGAAGATGGAAAGGAAAGAACAAAGACGCAAAAATAGTCATGTCGTGTAAAATAATACATTTTTTGTGCGCTGTTATCTATTATCATAGTGTCAGTCATACATGTTTTCTTTTTTTCTAAAGACAGGTGAAATGTCTGGCCTTCCTTCTTATAGAAATGAGAAGATGAAAAAAATTGTCAAAGACGATTTTGCAGAAAAAAACACACTTACGAAGCTATCTGATACTAATGCCTATCTACAGAAAAGACAAGGAAAATGCATATACAGAACCAACAGTGGTCTCCTCCCTAACTATTCCGGATACACTCCCGGTACAGTATTGTTTGTTTTAGAATTAGATCTCATTGAATGGGTTGTAAGACAAAAAATAAGTATTTGAAGAAGATCTTTCTCAAGATTTGACAATACAAATTGCAGACATTATTAAACCTTGACCCATTGAGGAAGGATTCTCCAGTCGTGATGTTTGTGTTACCCCACCATTACCCCCTTAGTAAATAACACACAGACTGCATGCGACTTGGTTCAAAATTGGCCACAGCAGCCTTTATTACCTATTAATACACTCTAACACAAGGGGGAGCTGTCCAATGGGCGACCCCAAACAAATAACAATAGGTAATACATAAATAACAAACAGTATATATATAACCCTGGGTAGGCCCAGTCCAGGAACCACTTCTTACACCAATATCCCTGGCCGCAACACACCGACCCAGAGATGAGGTATTAACCACCCATGGATTAATACCCCCACACTTTTGCAGAACCCCGTGCCTGCAATTTCCCGGAATCCAGAGCCACCATACCAAGACAGTGTCTCTCGGTCCAGCTACCAAACCCTTCAAACCGCCTCTGGACCAGACCTACCCCCGCTGCTGCGACAGATACACTTCCCATCCTACCGTCTCCCCCTCTGTTTTTTTTTTTTATTGAACACAATATAAAACAAAACTCAAAAAACCCCAAGGGAGGGTGGGCAGGGATCAGTCTCCATCGGAAGTCGCAAAAGGAAGGTAGGACACCTCCCCAGCTCCTTATTTATCCCCCCCTCCTGGGACACCTTTTCTCCCAACCAATCCCATTCGCCATCCCATAAACCACTAAACTCTTATTTCCTTTATTAACCCCATCACTCCTTCCCTTCCCTCTGGTCATGTCGCCCCTCCACTCTATGGGTTCCATGGCTTTCTCTCCTGACATAGGAGGTACATATACATCCAAATTGGGAAGGTGTTGCTACAAATGGATGCACTGGTGCTCCTTAGTTATTGTGATGGTGTAAGAGCTGTACCCAACACAATCAATGTGGAAGCTCGGTTAAATTGATAGTTGAGCTCCCACAACAACAGCTAGGGTTGATGCCAGCATTCATCTTGGCGGTTGATCCCTCGAGCTAGTGACTACAACATCTAGATGGTTTAAAATTCGGAGGTCAAAAGTCATAAAGTGCAGAAAATAAACAATTTTATTATATGCAAAGAGCGAAAAAGATAAAAATGATGTGATACATACAACAGGACAAGATCTCTAGCAGCAACATAAGTCAAAAGTAGTTATTCAAAATATGACCAGTCTACATATATTATAAGGGTAAGGTATTAGGGCAATCTCACCAAAATTGAAAGAAAGTGCAAGTGCATACAATAAATAGCTATAAATAAGCCCACATAACCCCTAACCATATTGTATCCAGATGATCAAGTCAGAAACATGATAACAAAAAAGACAATGTTGTAAAGGCTGCCTTCTCCCTCCCTGAGGAAGCTGGATTTGGGCACCTGATCCCAATGAGGCGAAACGTACGTTGGTGGAGTATGGGGGAGCTTTTTTCATACATGCTCAGGACTCTGCACTGGCCACTTTAGACGCACTGGCCACTTTACAACATTGTCTATCATCAGGCTTCCTTCACCACACTTCACAGTTCCTTCAATTTCTCGATCCATTACACTCTTTTTCCCTTGTTTTTTCAAGAACCATTTGCACTTACCAGAGCCTAGTTTATTGACTTTCATCACATCACTCCAAATCACCCGTTTCCAATATTCTACTGTGCACCTTTTATACTTTTTTTTTTAAACGTATCTTATGATGATATTGAAGTCAATGCTTCTTCACCTTTTTTCAAGCTTTGTAATGTGTGTTGCAAGTTGCTTGCATTGATGTCTCTGATCTTCTGCTGTCCACTTTTCATACTTCTTTGCAAACTTAAGCTGACGCTTCTTATGTTGATATTGAAGTTGAGTCTTCTTCACCTTTTTTCAATACACCATTCCAGACTTGTGTAATGTGAGTCGCATAGTGCTTGCATGGATGTCTGTGATTTCACTTTTACAAAGCATAAGAGCCACCTCCACTGCTGTGTTTGTCATGGAAGAACTGATAGACCATGTGATAAGCTGAGTTCATTTTGTATTCTTCCACATGTTATGGCTCTCACATGATGCAGTTCAGCAATTTTCTTCGCCTAGAGACTGGTATCGATGAGCTGGGTGATACTGTTTCTCTTTTCTTGGGAAATCTTCTTCATGGCTGCTCGTTGATTCAAAACAGTGACATTTCACTTGGGAATCACTCTGTGCTATTTGGGAATGTGAAAGCCATTGACTCCAGTAAAATGGCGCAGGCAGCGGTGCATTGGCAGATTCTTCTCCCGACAGTCTTCAGTAAAATAATTTCAGTGTTGCAATAACTAATAATGACAGACATGTCAACGTGTGGTGTGTAGATCAACATAGGTTATAATGGGTACATGTGTTTATAGACTTCACATGTCCCAGCAGCTAGGAACTCCAGGAACCTTAAAGGCTGATTTAAGGTTTCTGGGCGTCACAGTTGCTGGAAGACCCGGTGGCTGTGAGCTCTGATAACCTTTTAGGTTATCAGAGCTCACAGCCACCGGATCTCATGGTAGCAGTCAACCCGGTAACTTTAATCCCTTAAAGTTACCGGGTTGACTGCCTTTAAGGTTCCTGGGGTTTCCATTTGCTGGGACATCTGGAGTTTGTGAACTCATGTACCCATTATAACCTATGGTGATCTACACACCACATGGCGCCATGTCTGTTATTTTTGATGGCATGTCCATGTACTGTACATGTTTAACATTGCAAAATATAGGAGAAGCTTTGTAATTTCATTCTTTCTTTATCAATACTGGAAAAACATGGGTGGCACAATGTTGGCGCACTGTTAGAAAACACTGATGACACTGATACCGTTTTTTCATATACGTGTTTTTTACGCACGAGTGAAGGGAACCTTACTGTTTAATATTGCTCACAGTATTATGTGGTGTTTTAATCCTTTAGATCTCAGTTCATCATTGCCTTTTTTGTCTAATTTTGTGCGTTTTGTGCCTTTTTTTGTTTGCACCCAAGTCATTATTCAATTTGCGCCTTTTTTAAGTCTATTTTTTATGTGTGCATCTGTTTTTTTCTGCTTTGTGGGAGGATTTTATTGATGCTAGATGTTTTCGCCTGATTCATCAATTGCTAAATTTGATGCAGATCCACTGCAGTCCCTTCATGGTGTATTTTTGAGCATGCCTGTATTGTGGCGCATTATTTGATTCATGTTATAAAACGTACAACTTTAGCTGCCACAAAGTCACAAAAAAACTATTTTTTAAGACAAGAAAAAAGATCAGATGCATGTGCCATTTAAAGAATTTGGCCCCAAATCATCAAGAAATACCTGAAGATACAAAAGAAAAAAAAACCCTCAGATGATGAATTGGTGACATGGAGTAACAGGAACCTAAAGAGCCAGATTCCCAATTCTTGTATCAATGCCACACATATGTGAAAGAGAATACATCTTTCTATGAGTTTGTTAGTTGTGTTTTGCAGTGGGGAATGCAAACTGTAATGTTCTAAACAAATATAATTTTGTATAATACTAATAATAATACCTTTCTTTATATTGCAATAGGACAAATGTTTTCTATTGGGTCCACATGGGGCAGGAGCAGCGTAAATGCCATAGGAAAGCTGCATGAGCAACCATTCCAATGGACATCTCTCTTCTGAAAGGGCACACTCGATTACGCAACATACACCCTTGTCATATGTGATTTAATAAGGAAATAAAGGAAAACATATTGCACATTCTAAGGATTGTTTGGTTATTTATTTATGACTAGAAGGTGGCCCGATTCTAACGCATCGGGTATTCTAGAATTCATTGTGTAGTTAATGTATGATTTTTGTTATATACTGTATATAGATGTTGTTGTGTGTAGTTACCAAGTGTTTGTGTGGGGCGCAGTAAATGCTCTGGATGTTGTCTGGGTGTGGGGGGGGGTGTGAGAGCGGTGTTGTATGTGTGTTGCGTTGTGTGTTGCATTGTTCGTGGAGCGCTGTGTGTCTGCAGTGTTGTATTTGTGTGTGGTGCTGTGTGTGTTGCGCGGTTTGTGTGAGTGTGTGTGTGTGTGTTTTGGGGGAAAGTATGTTTTGTGCAGTGTGTGTGTGTTGGAGGAGTATTCCCGGGGAGAGAGGAGTATAATAGGAGAAGTAGTCCTGGGGGGAGAGGAGTATGATAGGAAGAGTAGTCCTGGATGTGAGGAATATAATAGGAGGCGTAGTCCTGGGGGGAGAGCAGGATAATAGGAGGAGTAGTCCTGGGGGGAGAGGAGGATAATAGTAGGAGTAGTCCTGGGGGGAGAGGAGTATAATAGGAGGAGTAGTCCTGGGGGAGAGGAGTATAGTAGGAGGAGTAGTCCTGGGGGGAGAGGAGTATAATAGGAACAGTAGTCCTGGATGAGAGGAGTATAATAGGAGGAGTAGTCCTGGATGTGAGGAATATAATAGGAGGAGAAGTCCTGGGGAGAGAGGAGGATAATAGTAGGAGTAGTCCTGGGGGGAGAGGAGTATAATAGGAGGAGTAGTCCTGGGGGAGAGGAGGATAATAGGAGGAGTAGTCCTGGATGTGAGGAATATAATAGGAGGAGAAGTCCTGGGGGGAGAGGAGTATAATAGGAGGAGTAGTCCTGGGGGGAGAGGAGTATAATAGGAGGAGTAGTCCTGGGGGGAGAGGAGGATAATAGGAGGAGTACTCCTGGGGAGAGAGGCTGATAATAGGAGGAGTAGTCCTGGGGAGAGAGGAGTATAATAGAAGGAGTAGTCCTTGGGGGAGAGGAGGATAATAGGAGGAGTAGTCCTGGTGGGAGAGGAGTATAATAGGTGGAGTAGTCCTGGGGGGGCATGGCCAAGGGGCATAGTGTGTTTGGGGGGCGTGGCCAAGCGGGCATAGTGTGGGGGGTGTGGCCGAGCGGGCACAGTGTGGGGGGTGTGGCCGAGCGGGCACAGTGCGGGGGGCATGGCCGAGCGGGCACAGTGTGCGGGGGGTGTGGCCGAGCGGACAAAGTGTGCGGGGGCGGGGCCCGGATAACTATGCAAAGCGGTTTCCATAGTTACCCGATGTGTACCATGGTTACCAGCGTACGCCGGCTCCGGGACACGTGTGCCAGGAGTCGGGGTAAGCTAGTAACCATGGTACACATCAGGTAACTATTCAAAGCAACAGTGGTGGTTAATTTTTTTTTTGTTGGTCTCCTGCTGTGCAGCACGCATCGGCGTGTTTGACAGCGGGAGACCAACGAACTGAATGGGCAGGGAGCCGGCATATGCTGGTAACCATGGTACACAATCGGGTAATTAAGCAAAGTGGTTTGCATGGTTACCCAATGTGTACCATGGTTACCAACGTACGCCGGCTCGATCCCAGCAATGCAAGGGTATGTCTCGGCTGGGTTGCCGGTGTCGGCTCCCGGGGGTGCAGCAGTCACCTGGGAGTCGGGGCTACGTGTGGGTTCAGGGAATGCTTGCGGAGGGTGGGGCCAGGCTAAGCATCCAATGCGTGAGGGGGGCCGGGCCTGGTCGAGCTGCCAATGCGTGCGGGAGGCCGGGCCGAGCGGCCAATGCGTGCGGGAGGTGGGGCCAGTCCTAGCCGAGCGACCAATGCGACGGTTGTCACTGTAATGACGTAATTTTGGAGCAAGACAGACAGACAGAATAAGGCAATTATATATATAGATGATACAAAAAATATATTAGACAGACCTTAGTTCTATGTGTGAAAGCAACTAAAGTGCTTGGGTTTTTTTTTCTAGTAAAGTTGGTAATAAAAAAAATATATATATTTAGTTACTAGCATTAGATTCTACATTATATTCTATACAATTGTCTAGGATGAAGTGAAGACTATATAACACTGAGACTATGTGCACATAACGTCTTTTAAATGCCGACAAACCTGTAGTGCCCCTGAGAACCTCAGGGCACTACAAGGAACTGCATCCTCTTGGGGATGCAGGACCTACCCCCTAGGACCTGGAGTACCAGTGCCGATTCCACCAACACACATCAAAATGCTAGTTCGCCTCTCCACACTGGGCATAGAGGATTAACCATGTAAGGGGATGGTTGCCATGGGAATGAGTCCCTGGGTATAGCCAGCCTGGTGGGAGGGGTTAGTCAGTCGGTAGAGAGGAAGGGAGAATGAAGCACATGGAGGAGGTGTGCGGACGTGCCTGAACTGGGTCTGTGTAACGGTGACCCCGGAGGCACAGGAGAGAGGTCGCCAAGACGGGTACCGGGATATCACTGGGACCAGAGCACGAACGGGGCACAGAGCCCTAGGTCAAATTTCAAGTTTCAAACAGTTTGATAAATACCTGCACTGTGAGGACACCTTCATGGACTTCATCAAACCAAATAATCGGGGCATCAGCAGTAAACTAGGATCAGGGTTTGGACACTTACCTCCCCGCAGGGTCTGCACTGCCCACCGTACAGAGAAGGAGACTGTATGCCAAAAGGGACAGTCGGGGTTCCCAAACGCTCCACGCTACAGGGACTCAATCTACAGAGAGTGCCGGGGACAGAGCAACCTGGGTCACTACATTGGCAATGGTCCTCCTGGGACCTGAACCAGCAATCCTTGGATCCACAGTGAGTAGAGACTGTTAAAGTGAACCTGGTGTGGTCTCCATCATTATACACCATACATCTCCCAGGCACAGCCCTACCTGCAGAGGGCCTACCATCTCAGCTGCCATTACCACCGTCCCTGGGAGTACCCACATTGAGCAGCGGCGGTTCCCCATTCTTAACCGCAACCTGCAGGTGGCGTCACGAACATTAACTCTATCATCCCCTGTAAATACTCCCTTTTTATTAAGCGTCCCCAGGGCACGGGACCGGGCAACGGCCACCAGGGTGACATTCCCAACTGCAACTGCCCGGGACCGAGTACCCCCTTCCTGGGTGACATAGACCCACCAGAATTTTAAAGGATAAGATACCTCAGGAAACTCTGGTGTTTTCTTTGTCCTGGAGCGTTTCTTGTGTGATTTTTTTTTTTTTTGGTGGTTTATTGAGCAATTATTTTTTTTTTGTTGGTTTATTGAGCAATTTTGTTTGACAGTTTTGGCAGCCGGTGATATTTTGAAGGGTTTTCCCATGTTTTTTAGGTCTTTTTTTTACTTTTGTTTTCTGGTTGTTTTTTTTTCATTCCATGAATTAATGAAGAAACTGCTAGCATTTTTTTCAAGAGATTTTGAACAAAAACTATAGTAAACTGCTCCAAAAGACATTGGGGTATCTTCCTGGTGTCTTTTTAGCTTTCCCATTGACTTCTATTGTAAAGTACAGAGCGTCTTAAAAACATCAGAAAAATGGATGTCACTTCTTTTAATTGCTTAGCGTTTTTAGAAACCTGAAGCTCATAAAAGATATTCATAAACCTGAACTTATACATACAAGTCGTTTTGACATCAAAATGCTTTTTTACCTTTTTTTTTATCCTTTTCCACTTAAAAAAGATTTTGTGTGCAACTACCCGAAGGCCGATCCCAGACTTCTATGAAATATAGTCCACATATCGACTGGCTGCAGGCCTCTCGAGCTGAATTAAACTTTTTTTTTTTTTTACAGTATATCACAAAAATAAGTAAACTCATCACATTTTTGTAAATATGTTATATCTTTTCATGTGACATCAATAAAGATATGACACTTTGATAAAATGTGAAGTAGTCAGTGTACAGCTTGTGTAACAGTGTAAAGTTGATGTGTCCTCTAAATAACAACACACAGCTACATCAAAACTGCTGACAACAAAAGGGAGTACACCATGACACTCAGACCACCGTGCTTGACTGTAGGCAAGACACACTTGTCTTTGTACTCCTTACCTGGTTGCTGCCACACATGCTTGACACCATCTGAACCAAATAAATTTATTTTGGTCTCATCAGACCATGTAGAAAAATAGACTGACTGCACTCACCAAACTGAGGTGGGAACAGGTGCATAACTGAACATGACATAAAATACAAAAAAAAGACAGTTTGCACTCTGATAATGCTAAAGTATGGAAACCATGAATGTGTAAACATGGACCTGCATTAGTGCTAAGGAAAATCTAAGAAAAATGAGATATTTAGCATATATAAATGGCCATTTGTATATCTGCCCAGTTGCCATTTGACGGCATATCTCGTAGCTGGGTACCTACACTATGCTGAAGCCTCTCTCTGGGTTAAAAACCTCCTGTGTATGGGCAAGTAGGAACCTGCTATATTGGTTAAACATTACCTGTGGAAAGTGGGGGAGGGGTGCACGGTCAGAAGGCAAGACCCTCCTAATATAGACAAAAAGACCGACTGCACTCACCAAACTGAGGTGTGAACAGGTGCATAACTGAACATGGTACATGGTTTCATGTCCTTAGTCTGCTTGTCTTCAGCAAACTGTTTTCCGGCTTTCTTGTGCACCATCCTTAGAAGACTGTTCTGTCTGAGATGACAGCCATGCAGACCAATTTGGGGCAGTGTGCGGCTTATGGTTTGAGCATTGACAGGCTGAACCCCTACCCCTTTAACACCTGCAGCAATTCTGGCAGCACTTATGTGTCTATTTTGAAAAGACACCCTCTGGATATGACGCTGAGCATGTGCACTCAACTTCTTTGGTCGACCATGACGAGGCCTAGTCTAAGTGGAACCTGTCTTGTTAAACAGCTGTATGGTCTTGACCACCATGCTGCAGCTCAATTTCATGGTGGTGGCAATATTCTTATAGCCTAGGCCGTCTTTATGTAGAGCAACAATTCTTTTTTTCAGATCCTCATAGAATTCTTTGCCATGAGGTGCCATGTTGAACTTCCAGTGACAAGTAAGAGAGAGTGTGTGAGCGATAACACTAAATGTAACACACATGCTCCCAATTCACACCTGAGCCCTTGTAACATTAATGAGTCGCATGGTACCGGGGAGAGAAAATAGCTGGGCACAATCTGGCCATTTTCACTTAGAGGTCCACTCACCTTTGTTGCCAGCAGTTTTGACATTAATGGCTATGTGTTGAGTTATTTAGAGGACACACCAAAGTTACACTGTTAAACAAGCTGTACACTGACCACTCTACATTGTATAAAAGTGTCATATCTTCAGGTTTGTCCCAGTAAAAGATATAAAATATTTATAAAAATATGAAGGTGTATTCACTTTTGTAATATACTGTATGCCTGTCAAGTTATGGTTGAAAGATCTACATCCATTCTCTTTCATGGTGGGGTGAACACATATTTAATAAGCATCCATTTAGGATCCAAAACAACCAGCCCTTTTTGGTGAGTGGAGCCAACTGAGCCAAACTGCCCATCACTACTAAATTCAACCAAACCTAAGAACATAATGTGCCGCCCCCACGTCAGCAGCCAAGCTGCTCAGATCCCGATCCGCAGTGGCTCGAGGGGCGTCCAGACCTGGGGGTCGGGCAACCACTCCAATTAAGGGGATATTGACAGGAGATTGTGTATTTACAGTTCGTGACGCCACCCGGGGTGTGTGGTTAGGTGGAGTACCACCGCTGCAGCTGGGGAGTACCCGGTGGCGATGGAGTGGGCAGCCAGGTGTTTTGACCCCTCCACAGGTAGGGGGGAATGCCTCGGGACTCAGTGATGGTGACAGGGATGTGCTGTTGGGGAGGTAAGGGTCACTTGTGTATTCACACAGTCCAATAATGCTGACACTGACAACTTAGTAAACCAAAGTTCTGGACACCGCTGCCACTGAGAGGGATCACGTTTGAGTCTCGTTTCTGCTGGTGTTGCCTGTTGATCTGTGACCTTTCCCTTGGCACCTTGTTCTCTTCTTAGTTGGCCCCTATAGCTTGAAACTAGTCGGGTCCCGCTCCCCAGTGTGGCTAACTAGGTGAGCTTGCTCTCAGGGTTCACGCTTGGGATTTCCAGGACCATTTTAGTGGAAAGTCCTATCCCCCTCGTTGCACTAGTACCCCGATTTTGGAGCTGGTGGAGAGCGGATCTTGAAGGCTCCGTTCTTGTAGGGTGAATTGTCAGGTTGCCTAAAGCTACTCCCTGACCTAGGGTCCACGTACCCCATCGTGCCCTGGTCCCAGACCGGTGATGGTACAAGGCCACCGGCTGTCCTCCACGACAATGCCGTGCCCCTTGTGAAGATCCCCTGCGACTGGGGGTCCAGTTCCTACCAGGCCCAGACCAACATCTGCTACCTAGTAACTCCAAGGAGCCCAGCTCCTGACCATCCTCTCTCCTTCACTTCCACACTACACTGGCCTACTCCTGACACTCCTGACCTCCCCTTAACCAACCCCCCAAGTGGGCGACCCTATTCCACTCAGGCCGTCCACTGGTGTGTCTGATGGGTGTGGTGCAGAGAGTTCCTAGGATTTTGATTAGCTGGTTTTGGCAACACCATTGGTTAGGGACCCATAACCAAGGAAGAGGTGGACAGGGGCATAACGACCGGTCGCAGAGGTTGCCACTGCGACCGGGCCCGCAGCGTTATAGGGGCCCGACAGCTGCTCTGCAGAGAGGAGATGCGCTGTGTAGTGGCCGACTACCAGGGGGCCGGCCTGTGAGTCAGGGTGGCCCAGTGTCAGTAGAGGGGCCCCTGACCTGGAGAGGCCCACCAGGTGTTTCTGCCCTGGAGCAGAGCAGAATTTCTCCTGCCTAGAAGACGGAATCCATCCTGCCAATACTTGCGATGATGTCATTCCCATGTGACTGTGTAGAAGGAGACACAGGTTTGCCGCCGGGCAGTAAGCATACTGATTCCTGAAGGAGATTTGGACATATGACTGGTAATGAGAAAAAAGGGGACATGAGGGGGAGGGGGCTGCAGACTGTGACAGAAGGATGTGAAGGGGTGCAGAGTGTTTGAGCGGCGGGGTAAGTTGGGGTACAGGCAGGGTGAGATATGTGGGGCAGGCTGTGTGACATATGGGGGTGTAGTGTGTGTGCTATGGGGGGTGCAGGCTGTATGGGGAGCAGGGTATGTGACATATGGGGCAGGGGCATAACTACCGTGGTCGCAGGGGTTGAAAGGAGAAGAGAGATACTTGTTTTTCTTATTTTGCTGGCTGCATGACACGTAGAGGCCCTGAGGGGGGGGGGGGGGGCGGCTGGCTGCATGACACATAGAGGCCCTGGGGGGGCTGGCTGCATGACACATGGAGGCCCTGGGGGGGTCCGTGCTCGTCGGTGGGTGGCTCGAGCTCCTCCCGGACCCGGGGGTCACGTCTCTCTGAAAGGGAGTGGCGCTACGTTTAGGGATTTCGGTGGGGAAGGTTCATGGCCGAGGCCGTGGAGTTTAAGGGTGTAAGTTCGTGACGCCACCCACGAGTTGTGGTGAATGTGGACACCACTGCTGCTGTTAACTAGGCTCCCGGGGACGGTGTTATGCAGCCTGGTGTTGACCCCTCCGTGGGCAGGGGGTGATGGTTCCGGGGCCCGGTGGTTGTGAGGTGCGGGCAAGATGGAGTGGTGCGGTGCGCGGCCCAAGGGCACTGTTGTACTCACTATGACAGATAGATCGGAGTCTCTGGTAAACCAAAAAGGATGGTGGTCGGTGCCCGCAGCCAGCTGCGCTTTGCCCCTTTCTCAGGTTGGTGGCTCCCGCCTTTCTCCTGCACCTCTGTGGTAGAACTTGACTGCCTATGCTTCAGCAACGGTAGTCCGCTCCCCGGTTTGATGTGTGTCGGGGAACCCGTTTGCCTGCAGGCGCTGGCCCGTGGAATCTCTCTGCCTGTGCGGTGGCTTTCTATCCTCTTCGGTGGGCTGTTGCCGTCTTTCGGGTCTTGGGACGGGAAAGGACTTAAGGTCCAGACCTCATTCAGTGAATTCGACATGGTCCATTGGCTTCTGGACCTCGTTCTGGGTCTGAGTACCCCTCCTGGTGCTCCAGTTTCCAGTTGGCTCCCCGGTTCGGTACCCGCGGGCCACTACCCTGTCCCTGTCCCTTACAGTTCCACCAGCCGTCTTCCCGGCTCCTGCAGGCGGCAACCACCGTCTTCCTCCTTGCCACGGTACCAAGGCTACGACCTCGGCACCGGTCAGTGTTATTGCTGCAAACCTGACGCCACAGGCCTGCTGCACTTGAACTCCACACCACAGTACTGACTGACTGCACTGACTACTCAACTTGAACTGACTGTTTGTTTCCTGTCTCAGGCCCTGCGGACTCCTCGGTGGGCATGGCCAACCCCTGGCTCCGCCCCCTGGTGTGACCATAGAACACTGAGACAGGTGACAAGGGTTTGTAGGTTGGCTGCTTTCACCTTATTAGGGGCTGGTGTTTGTGCAGGAGGTCTACCTGTGACTACCTGGCTAGTCCAGGGCGTCACAAAGGCCCTGTTGGGGGGAGGCTTGCTGCATGACACATGAAGGCCCTGGGGGGAGGCTGGCTGCATGACACATGGAGGCCCTGGGGGGGGCTGGCTGCACGACACATAGAGGTCCCTGGGGGGGATGGCTGCATGACACATGGAGGCCCTAGGGGGGGGCTGGCTGCATGACACATAGAGGCCCTGGGGGGACTGGCTGCATGACACATGGAGGCCCTGGGGGGGCTGGCTGCATAACACATAGAGGCCCTGGGGGGGCTGGCTACATGACACATAGAGGCCCTTGGGGGGGCTGGCTGCATGACACATGGAGGCCCTGGGGGGGAGGCTGGCTGCATGACACATGGAGGCCCTGGGGGGCTGGCTGCATGACACATAGAGGCCCTTGGGGGGGGCTGGCTGCATGACATATGGAGGCCCTGGGGAGGGGGATGGCTGCATGACACATGGAGGCCCTGGGGGGGCTGGCTGCATGACACATGGAGGCCCTGGGGGGGCTGGCTGCATGACACATAGAGGCCCTGGGGGGACTGGCTGCATGACACATAGAGGCCCTGGGGGGGCTGGCTGCATGACACATAGAGGCCCTGGGGGGCTGGCTGCATGACACATAGAGGCCCTGGGGGGCTGGCTGCATGACACATAGAGGCCCTGGGGGGGCTGGCTGCATGACACATAGAGGCCCTGGGGGGGCTGGCTGCATGACACATGGAGGCCCTGGGGGTGCTGGCTGCATGACACATAGAGGCCCTGGGGGGGCTGGCTGCATGACACATAGAGGCCCTGGGGGGCTGGCTGCATGACACATAGAGGCCCTGGGGGGGCTGGCTGCATGACACATAGAGGCCCTGGGGGGGCTGGCTGCATGACACATAGAGGCCCTGGGGGGCTGGCTGCATGACACATGAAGGCAGTGGGGGGTGGCTGCCTGCATGACACATGGAGGCCCTGGGGGGGCTGGCTGCATGACACATAGAGGCCCTGGGGGGACTGGCTGCATGACACATGGAGGCCCTGGGGGGGACTGGCTTCATAACACATAGAGGCCCTGGGGGGGCTGGCTACATGACACATAGAGGCCCTTGGGGTGGCTGGCTGCATGACACATGAAGGCCCTGGGGAGGAGGCTGGCTGCATGACACATGGAGGCCCTGGGGGGGCTGGCTGCATGACACATAGAGGCCCTTGGGGGGGCTGGCTGCATGACATATGGAGGCCCTGGAGAGGGGGCTGGCTGCATGACACATGGAGGCTCTGGGGGGGCTGGCTGCATGACACATAGAGGCCCTGGGGGGCTGGCTGCATGACACATGGAGGCCCTGGGGGTACTGGCTGCATAATACATGGAGGTCTATGGGACTGCATAATAAACATGAAGGACACCTTATACATGGACTGTAGGGGTGTATTATACATGGAGGTCTATGGGGATGCATTATACAACATGAAGAACACTTTATACATGGACTAGGGGAGCACTATACATGGGGGAGTATGGGGCTTCATAATACAAAATGAAGGACACCTTATACATGGAATATAGGGGTGCATTATACATGGAGGAGTATGGGGCTGCATAATACAATATGAAGATTTATGGGGCTGCATTATAATACATATAGGACTATGGGGGCTACATTATAATATGGAGGACTATGGAGGCTACCTTATACAAGGACTATGTGGGTGCATTATAAAACATGGAGGACTGTGTGGTGCAGTATAATATATGGAAGGCTATGTGGTGTAGTATAAAATATGGAGAACTATGGGGTGAATTATAATACATGGAGGACTATGGGGGTGCATTATAATATATGGAGGACTATGTGGTGCAGTATAATATATGGAGGACTATGGGATGAATTATAATACATGGAGAACTATGGGAAATGCATTATAATACATGGAGGACTGTGGGGGTGCCTTCTAATATATTAAGGGTTATGTGGGACCCTTTATACTATATGGAAAGCTATGTGGGGGCCATTATAGTATTTGGAGACCTATATACTAGGGGGGACAAAGATACAAGCATGGGATGGAAATGATTGGTGCTGAGGTAAAAAGGCTCTTTCTCTCAACACCCAGCTTTCCCATGCTCTGCTATACATCTTCTCTCAGAACCCAGCTTTCCCACCCTCTGATATGGGAAAGCTGGGTTCTGAGGGAAAGATGTATAGCAGAGCATGGGGGTGCCTAGGACAAGATGATTATCAGATCATGTGAAAGCTGGGTGCTGATTGAGGGATTTCAGATCATGGGAAACCTGGGTGCTGTGGGTAAAAGCCAAGTGTAAGCATGATTATCATGTACCCTGAGTGTCAGTATCATTATCCCGTACCCTAAGTGTCGGTGTACATGGAGGGGGGCCCCGGTCCAAATTTTGCACCAGGGCCCATCAAACTCTAGTTACGCCACTGGAGGTGGATATTGCACAGAAGGGCAGATTGCACAATACCCTGTGATGACCTGATAGGCCAGGGCATCACAATAATACTTAAGCACAAAAAAAAGAAGGAATCACTTGGCACTATTCAGTGAGCAAGCCGCCCAATCAACCCGATCCAAACTTGTGACCGCACTATATGGCATTGTATCCATAGAGCAATAGAAGCGGTGCTCTTTCCATCAGAAAACAGTCCATAATAGCCGTGACAAAGAGGCGGAAGGCACTCACCAAGTTGCTCTGTAAAAAGCTGTTTATTTGACCTTCAGGTGTGATTTCCCCCTCCCTCACGCCATTCCCCCTGACCTGAAGGTCAAATAAACAGCTTTTTACCGAGCAACTTGGTGAGTGCCTTCCGCCTCTTCGTCACGGTCACAATAATACTTTATGCTATTGCTGTCTATGATTTGTGCTATAGAGGATCATTGAGGCTTGGCATCCATTTTCATTTCCAGTATAATTTTTTTCAAACTATAATCATTAATTGGAGAAAACAAGAAAAATGTCTAATGTGTAATACATGAAGCCATTGTAAATATGTATTATATTTGCATCTGTGAGTACAAAATATGCCATTGCTTATATTGCATTTTTAATGAATGATTCTTTACCAAATATCCTAACATAAATTGTATTTCTGCATAACTGATTTATTTGGAGTAACTGCAAGCATGAGTCTTATTATAGTGTAATATACTGTTATGCTGGCATTAGACAGTTTGATCGGTTTCACACTTGCAACACTCATGATTCGAGTATAGACAGTGATTTCTGAACCAGCTGAACTCAACAGCGCCATAAGCATACAGTTGCGTTCAAAAGTTTACAAACCCCGGAAGATTTTTTGCTTTCTTGGCCTTTACTTAGAGAATATGAATGATAGTGCAAAATCTTTTTTTCCACTCATGGTTAGTGGTTGGGTGAAGCCATTTATTGTCAAACTACTGTATTTTCTATTTTTAAATCATAATGACAACCAAAAACATCCAAATGACCCTGAACAAAAGTTCACATACCCTGGTGATTTTGGCCTAATAACATGCACAGAAGTTGACACAAATGGGTTTGAATGGCTAATACAGGTAACATCCTCACCTGTGATCTGTTTACTTGTAATCAGTGTGTGTACATAAAAGCTGAGTGAGATTCTGGGATCCAGACAGACTGTTGCATCTTTCATCCAGCCAATGACATTTCTGGAATGTGAATCACGGGGAAAGCAAAAGAATTGTCAACGGATCTATGGGAAAATATGCAGTCATATGAAAAAGTTTGGGCACCCCTATTAATGTTAACCTTTTTTCTTTATAACAATTTGGGTTTTTGCAGCAGCTATTTCAGTTTCATATATCTAATAACTGATGGACTGAGTAATATTTCTGGATTGAAATGAGGTTTATTGTACTAACAGAAAATGTGCAATCCACATTTAAACAAAATTTGACTGGTGTAAAAGTATGGGCCCCCTTATCAATTTCTTGATTTGAACCCTCCTAACTACTTTTTACTGACTTATTAAAGCACTAAATTGGTTTTGTAACCTCATTGAGCTTTGAACTTCATAGGTAGGTGTATCCAAGAGAATTAGAGAAAATTCTGAAAAAGGCCTTCGATGAGAGGATTATACCACAATCAGTGTTGGAGGGACTGATCAATCAGTTCCATACAACGCCGACTCTATACTTCTTACCGAAGGTCCATAAGGATATTGAGAATCCCCCAGGCAGACCGATTGTCTCGGGCATTAATGGTCTCTGTGAACCTGTCTGCAATTTTTTAGACTACTACCTTAAGCCCTTGATGTTTGATCTTGCCTCATACATTAGGGACTCCACTGATTTCTTGGTCCACCTGCAGGATTTACATCTTGATGATGATACCATAATGCTAACTGCAGACGTGGAATCCCTTTATATGTCTATTTCCCATGCAGATGGAATAAGGGCAGTGGAGTTTTTCTTGGCCACCACCTCTTTGGATAAGGAACTGTTCAATCTCCTGCTCACCTTGCTCAGATTTATCCTCACCCATAATTATTTTCTCTTCAGGTGGTGGTACTATCTCCAGGAGAGGGGTACTGCTATGGGGGTGTCTTGTGTGCCCTCGTATGCGTGCCTCTTCCTGGGGTATTGGGAACGCCTGATACAATTCCCTGAAGAGGACTGTGGAACAGTGATAATGTGGGTGAGGTATATTGATGACATCTTTGCTATCTGGCAGGGTGAGCGGGAGAAACTTGACGTGTTTTTGTCATCCTTGAATGATAATGCTTCTAATATCCAACTGACTTCTCATTGCAGTGCGGATGCCATTGATTTTTTGGACATCAAAATTGAGGAGAGTGAGGGGGGTTCCATTAAGACGGACATCTATAGAAAGGGCACCGCTGTTAACTCCTTGCTGAGTGCCAGATCATCCCATCCACCACAGGTCATAAACTCAGTCCCAGCAGGTCAGTTCCTTAGGGCCACCCGCATATACTCAGATACCAATCTTTTTGAGGGACAGGCTTTGGAATTAAAAAGGAGGTTTAAGAAGAGATATTATGCAGACAAGATAATCCAACGTGGATATGCTAGGGCCAGGCCTACGCCCAGAGAGGATCTCTTGAGATCAGTGGTCAAGACACCTGATGACCAAGTGAGGCTTATTACACCTTACTATTCTCACTGGTTTGAAATGAAGGAGGTGATTTGGCGATACTGGCCCATATTATTATCTGACAGTGATTTAAGGTCTGTCCTTACCGATAGACCATCTATAACACCACGGAGGTCAAAGACTCTAAAGGAGATGATGGTTAAGAGTCACTATACACCACCCCCCTCTAATTTCCTGGAGAAATCCAGGGGACCAAGATGGGGTTCTTTCTGCTGCGGGGATTGTGGGGCCTGCTCACAAATGGAAAGAGTATTCACATTCCATATTTCTGCCTATAACAAAGAATCTAAAATTGTACACAATATTAACTGCAGAACTACGCATATAATCTATTGGGCTAAATGCCCATGCGGACTCATTTATGTGGGCCTGACTTCCCGCGAGCTCAGGGTGAGGATTCTTGAGCATATTAGAGATATCAAAAAAGCAGCTACTATTGTGAAACCTGAGGAGTTAGAGATGCTTAAAAACATCCCAAAGCACTTTAAGGACAGGCACAATTGTAATTGCCGCCTGCTCAAATTCCATGGCATAGATAGGATATATCTGAGCCCCAGGGGTGGTGATCCTAGGAGGGTTTTGGCACAGAGGGAGGTCAAGTGGATCACCATATTAGAGACGGAAAAGCCAAAGGGTTTGAACGATTTTATTTCTTTTAAGCCTTTATTGTAAAATAGATAAGGTGGTCCTCTTGGCTTTTTTGGCCTCCCCTCCCTTTGTCTCTTCTTTTGGTTCTCCTCTATACACTGTCCCTTTGAAACCCCCTCCCATCCTCCCTTTATGTGGAGGTTTTTTGTCCCGCTGTGTCCCCGCCGTCTTCTCGGCTAGATCCTTTTGGTTTGGTGTTCATTATTAAAAATTTGAAGTTTATAAGGCTGAGTAAATTAAAATATTAAGATATTAAAATTTTATGGAAATTTTGAGGGTATAAAAATAAAAATATATATATATTTTTTTCTCTGATGCAGTCACCAATGTTTCACCTTTTATGTGTTTTTAAGGTCACTTTCTTACTTTTCAAAAACTTCTTTCTTTTGCATAGAATTTCCTGACTGTACAATATAACAATAAAATCCTGGTGGATAAGATGGAGTCCATATTTTCATATAAATCATGTTATGGACCATAAATGACATGCCCGTTTGAAGAACCTCCCTACTTAAATGAAGACACTTTTGAGGATATTGATGATAATATTTTTGTATTAAATATGGTAAAATAAACCATTTTCTTCATGCAAATACAGTTAGGTCCAGAAATATTTGGACAGTGACACAATTTTCGCGAGTTGGGCTCTGCATGCCACCACATTGGATTTGAAATTAAACCTCTACAACAGAATTCAAGTGCAGATTGTAACGTTTAATTTGAAGGTTTGAACAAAAATATCTGATAGAAATTGTAGGAATTGTACACATTTCTTTACAAACACTCCACATTTTAGGAGGTCAAAAGTAATTGGACAAATAAACCAAACCCAAACAAAATATTTTTATTTTCAATATTTTGTTGCAAATCCTTTGGAGGCAATCACTGCCTTAAGTCTGGAACCCATGGACATCACCAAACACTGGGTTTCCTCCTTCTTAATGCTTTGTCAGGCCTTTACAGCCGCAGCCTTCAGGTCTTGCTTGTTTGTGGGTCTTTCCGTCTTAAGTCTGGATTTGAGCAAGTGAAATGCATGCTCAATTGGGTTAAGATCTGGTGATTGACTTGGCCATTGCAGAATGTTCCACTTTTTTGCACTCATGAACTCCTGGGTAGCTTTGGCTGTATGCTTGGGGTCATTGTCCATCTGTACTATGAAGCGCCGTCCGATCAACTTTGTGGCATTTGGCTGAATCTGGGCTGAAAGTATATCCCGGTACACTTCAGAATTCATCCGGCTACTCTTGTCTGCTGTTATGTCATCAATAAACACAAGTGACCCAGTGCCATTGAAAGCCATGCATGCCCATGCCATCACGTTGCCTCCACCATGTTTTACAGAGGATGTGGTGTGCCTTGGATCATGTGCCGTTCCCTTTCTTCTCCAAACTTTTTTCTTCCCATCATTCTGGTACAGGTTGATCTTTGTCTCATCTGTCCATAGAATACTTTTCCAGAACTGAGCTGGCTTCATGAGGTGTTTTTCAGCAAATTTAACTCTGGCCTGTCTATTTTTGGAATTGATGAATGGTTTGCATCTAGATGTGAACCCTTTGTATTCACTTTCATGGAGTCTTCTCTTTACTGTTGACTTAGAGACAGATACACCTACTTCACTGAGAGTGTTCTGGACTTCAGTTGATGTTGTGAACGGGTTCTTCTTCACCAAAGAAAGTATGCGGCGATCATCCACCACTGTTGTCATCTGTGGACGCCCAGGCCTTTTTGAGTTCCCAAGCTCACCAGTCAATTCCTTTTTTCTCAGAATGTACCCGACTGTTGATTTTGCTACTCCAAGTATGTCTGCTATCTCTCTGATGGATTTTTTCTTTTTTTTCAGCCTCAGGATGTTCTGCTTCACCTCAATTGAGAGTTCCTTAGACCGCATGTTGTCTGGTCACAGCAACAGCTTCCAAATGCAAAACCACACACCTGTAATCAACCCCAGACCTTTTAACTACTTCATTGATTACAGGTTAACGAGGGAGACGCCTTCAGAGTTAATTGCAGCCCTTAGAGTCCCTTGTCCAATTACTTTTGGTCCCTTTAAAAAGAGGAGGCTATGCATTACAGAGCTATGATTCCTAAACCCTTTCTCCGATTTGGATGTGAAAACTCTCATATTGCAGCTGGGAGTGTGCACTTTCAGCCCATATTATATATATAATTGTATTTCTGAACATGTTTTTGTAAACAGCTAAAATAACAAAACTTGTGTCACTGTCCAAATATTTCTGGACCTAACTGTATGTGTTGGAATCTCACATTGATATGTTAGATGTGAGGAACAGGTTTGTCCTCTAGGTGTCAGTATTATTGAAGAGTGGGTTGCCTATATGGCTTGATATACACGTGCTATGTGTTATGTGTGCACTTACATCTTTACTGTGACATATTCAAATTTTACTCCTATGTATACCCATGTTTGCTATATGATTCATTGCTATTATATGTCAGGCTGTCTGGGTCTATACGATTTGTATTGTTATTTCATATTGCCATCACTTTTGCCCTTTTCTAAAATGGCTACTGGTCAGACTGAGGTCAGAGCGCGCTCTGCGTGTCGGGGGCCGTCTCTCCTCCGCAGCCGGCGCCCAATTGGGAGATGCTTACTGTGCATGCGCACGGCGTCTTCTGGGACGCCGGCTGCGGTGGATGACGCGACTTCCGCCGTGCGGCGCGCGCCAAGAAGGACTTCAGGTGGGCTTCTTATCATATAAAAGAGTGACCATGCGACTACCCCAGCACCTCCTGACGAAGCGGAAGCAAAACGCACGTCGAGGTGCTGGGCAGTGTGGCCTGACTGCTGGGTTTGCTTATTGACTCACGTGCTAACTTTTCACTAGCTCACTGGTCGCTGGTCGTGCTCAATAACCCTGTTTTGTGCCAACAGATTGCCTTAAAGGTACAGTTAGGTCCAGAAATATTTGGACAGTGACACAAGTTTTGTTATTTTAGCTGTTTACACAAACATGTTCAGAAATACAATTATATATATATATATATATATATATATATATATATATATATATATATATATATATATATATATATAATATGGGCTGAAAGTGCACACTCCCAGCTGCAATATGAGAGTTTTCACATCCAAATCGGAGAAAGGGTTTAGGAATCATAGCTCTGTAATGCATAGCCTCCTCTTTTTAAAGGGACCAAAAGTAATTGGACAAGGGACTCTAAGGGCTGCAATTAACTCTGAAGGCGTCTCCCCCGTTAACCTGTAATCAATGAAGTAGTTAAAAGGTCTGGGGTTGATTACAGGTGTGTGGTTTTGCATTTGGAAGCTGTTGCTGTGACCAGACAACATGCGGTCTAAGGAACTCTCAATTGAGGTGAAGCAGGACATCCTGAGGCTGAAAAAAAGAAAAAATCCATCAGAGAGATAGCAGACATGCTTGGAGTAGCAAAATCAACAGTCGGGACATTCTGAGAAAAAAGGAATTGACTGGTGAGCTTGGGAACTCAAAAAGGCCTGGGCGTCCACGGATGACAACAGTGGTGGATGATCGCCGCATACTTTCTTTGGTGAAGAAGAACCCGTTCACAACATCAATTGAAGTCCAGAACACTCTCAGTGAAGTAGGTGTATCTGTCTCTAAGTCAACAGTAAAGAGAAGACTCCATGAAAGTAAATACAAAGGGTTCACATCTAGATGCAAACCATTCATCAATTCCAAAAATAGACAGGCCAGAGTTAAATTTGCTGAAAAACACCTCATGAAGCCAGCTCAGTTCTGGAAAAGTATTCTATGGACAGATGAGACAAAGATCAACCTGTACCAGAATGATGGGAAGAAAAAAGTTTGGAGAAGAAAGGGAACGGCACATGATCCAAGGCACACCACATCCTCTGTAAAACATGGTGGAGGCAACGTGATGGCATGGGCATGCATGGCTTTCAATGGCACTGGGTCACTTGTGTTTATTGATGACATAACAGCAGACAAGAGTAGCCGGATGAATTCTGAAGTGTACCGGGATATACTTTCAGCCCAGATTCAGCCAAATGCCGCAAAGTTGATCGGACGGCGCTTCATAGTACAGATGGACAATGACCCCAAGCATACAGCCAAAGCTACCCAGGAGTTCATGAGTGCAAAAAAGTGGAACATTCTGCAATGGCCAAGTCAATCACCAGATCTTAACCCAATTGAGCATGCATTTCACTTGCTCAAATCCAGACTTAAGACGGAAAGACCCACAAACAAGCAAGACCTGAAGGCTGCGGCTGTAAAGGCCTGGCAAAGCATTAAGGAGGAGGAAACCCAGCGTTTGGTGATGTCCATGGGTTCCAGACTTAAGGCAGTGATTGCCTCCAAAGGATTCGCAACAAAATATTGAAAATAAAAATATTTTGTTTGGGTTTGGTTTATTTGTCCAATTACTTTTGACCTCCTAAAATGTGGAGTGTTTGTAAAGAAATGTGTACAATTCCTACAATTTCTATCAGATATTTTTGTTCAAACCTTCAAATTAAACGTTACAATCTGCACTTGAATTCTGTTGTAGAGGTTTCATTTCAAATCCAATGTGGTGGCATGCAGAGCCCAACTCGCGAAAATTGTGTCACTGTCCAAATATTTCTGGACCTAACTGTATATGTCCATCCCTGTGAAATACTTTGAACATACAGCCAGGTTTGATACACTGGCGGTGCAAATGATTTGTACCTGGCTCCATATCTAGGTGTTGGATTCCTGTTTATTTAGGGCCAGCCACCTTATTTGATACTGCATTGACACTTTATAATATTGAAGCAGTGGTATGGTTAGCAGGTTTGTTAACCCTTTATGCACCCAGTGGTCTTTATAATTGTGCAATAATCTGTGTTTTTTATGGTTTTATGGGGTAGGGTGTTTTAAATCTGTGAGTACCAGCACTTTATGAATAAATCTATTTTTGTAATATTTATTGTAGTGTATATACATATATGATGAAATAAAAATATTGAAATTATATAAAACTTTTTTTGACATTGATTGATCTTTATGCAAACTCAATTTTTTGGTTGTTAGTTCTGAAATGGTGAGGTTTGCCATCTTTAATGATTGCTGAATATGGAGTTCTATTTCCTGTTTTGGTTTAAAATTATGAACATGCTGTCAATTTTGAGAATAAAATATATGTATAAAATAGTGTAGAAAATACCTATTCACATGCATTAGATGCAGAATATTGGTAAATTATCTATGTGTTCCATGCCTAAATCCTGAAAAATGCTTTAATCTGTGAACATGGCCTTAAGCCCGCTACACACGCTTCAATATATCTCACAATCCGTCGTTGGGGTCAAGTTGTAAGTCACGCACATCCGGCATAGTTTGTGAGGTATCTGCGTGTGACATCTACGTGTGATCAGGATTGAACGCAAAACCGTTGATCGCAAACACATCGTATCTTTGTCTAGAATTGAGCGTTTTGTTGCACGAACCTAATCAATTGTAATGTGTAACATCCCTCATATGATTTTGGTGTCTGATGCTATGTGCGCAGGTGTGCGCTCTGCACCGCAGCTTAAAAAAGGTCCGCTTCAGTGCGCAGCTGAAAAGCTGCGTTCTGAAGCGCCTCACAATGTCTGTCATTCAGTAATCTCTGTTAGTCAGTGACTATCTCTGTCCCTCACTCTCTGTCCATGTCAGTCTATCCCTCTCCCCCCTCTCTCATACTCACTGATCCCCGATCCCCGGCGCGGCGCTGCACAGCATTCACACTGCTCCGGCGGCTTTTACTATTTTGAAAAAGCCGGCCGCCCATTAAACAATCTCGTATTCCCTGCTTTCCCCGCCCACCGGCGCCTATGATTGGTTACAGTGAGACACGCCCCCACGCTGGGTGACAGGTGTCACACTGCACCCAATCATAGCAGCCGGTGGGCGTGTCTATACTGTGCAGTGAAATAAATAATTAAATAATTAAAAAAAACGGCGTGCGGTCCCCCCCCAATTTTAAAACCAGCCAGATAAAGCCATACGGCTGAAGGCTGGTATTCTCAGGATGGGGAGCTCCACGTTATGCGGAGCCCCCCAGCCTAACAATATCAGCCAACAGCCGCCCAGAATTGCCGCATACATTAGATGCGACAGTTCTGGGACTGTACCCGGCTCTTCCCGATTTGCCCTGATGCGTTGGCAAATCGGGGTAATAAGGAGTTATTGGCAGCCCATAGCTGCCAATAAGTCCTAGATTAATCATGTCAGGCGTCTCCCGGAGAAACCTTCCATGATTAATCTGTAAATTACAGTAAATAAACACACACACACGAAAAAATCATTTATTAGAAATAAACAGTATAGACACGCCCACTGGCTGCTGTGATTGGGTGCAGTGTGACACACCCCCACGCTGAGTGACAGGTGTGTGAGCAGCTTCTTCTTACCTCAGCACTTCTGTTATCTACAGTATTAGATCAGATAGATATGGTGAACAGCAGTGTGAGCACTCACTGAGCAGCCTCTTCTTACCTCAGCACTTCTGTTATCTACAGTATTGGGTCAGATAGACATGGTAGACAGCAGTGTGAGCAGCTTATTCTTACCTTAGCATCCATGGTATCTCCAGTATTAGATCAGATATAGTAGACAGCAGTGTGAGCAGCCTCTTCTTACCTCAGCACTCCTGTTAGCTACAGTATTAGATCAGATAGACATGATAGACAGCAATGTGGGGTTTCCAGTAGCATCCAAATATCCACTTGTAGCACATCTTCCTACACATGAAAAGAAGGGGAGGAGCTTCTACTGCACATGCTCAGAGGCAGCTCTTCTAATATTTTAGGACAGGTTTCTGTCAGTGTACAAAGGAGTTCTCTATGTATATGGTAGATATAGTGATTATCTCTCTAGACAAAACCATTTTGATTTACTAATTAAAATTATTTAGGAATTTATTTGTAATATTTCCTTTAGGTATGTATTTTTTCTATTCCTTTAGAAACCCTTTTATATGCAGAAAGTTCTTGTTTTTAATGTTGACTTCATATGTTTCCTTTTGCTTTACAGACAGCAGCATACATCCATCCAGAGGAGCTCGTCCTTCCATCTCCCTACTATTCACCCTCGTACCTCTTCCCAAATGTGCAGCCTATATACGGAGAAAATGTGGATTCACCCCCTTCAAGAGATACTCTAATGACACAATGACTGATGCTGAAGTCTTAATTTATGATAATCAATAACTTCTGAGAATGATTTCATTCATAATAAAATATATCTTTTTATATCATGTGAAGATTACATTTGTGCTGTATTTTATTTATTGCATTATACAAAGATGTACTGTTTATAAATCCTTCAGCACTATCTGTATGACTATAAACTTCAGCATCAAAACTTTAAAGCCTGCTTTACACGTTGCAATTAGTTGTACAATCGCATTTGCGATGTGACACGCCCAGGTTGCATACGGGATCTTATGAGATCACATGTAGGTCGTTCATTTGCTGTCACACGTGCGTTAGTAGTCTATGTTAAATTGATCAATTTTGTGTGCGATCCTTTAGATCATGTGTTCTGTGACGTATGCATTGGGCACCCTTTTTTTTTTATTATTTATTGACTTGCCAAGCGTGTGTAATGTGTAGGGATGTGTTTTTACTATGTCATCTGCCATTCAGCTCTGCTACATGGCCGCTGACAGAAAGTAAGGGAGAGAAGGTGTTCACTTGCCGCGCCAACGGATCACTTAGACAGATGTTCAGATCAATGTCACTTTATTGTCATATAGGTCGACGCGTTTCCGGAGCTTCTGCCCCCTTCATCAGGACCATCAGGAACCAAATAACATCAAATCTGTCCCATTGGGACGATACATACAATATATAATCACAGTGACGTCATCCGGCCATCCCTCAAAAGAAAAAAAACGGCGGGAACCGATGCCACGTTGTCAAATGTGACGTACTCCATATCATTATTAGGGAAACCATGAGAACACACAAAAATGTAAAACATGGAAGAGTAAATAAATTGTGGTGATACAAAACATTATACAGTAAAGCAAACAATGAAAAATACATAAAACCAAATGTACATATAATATAAACATCCCAGTGTAATAAAAATGTGAACGAAACCTTTTACAACCTTCAGTTTTAATCATATGTGTATGACCGCACAATCATATATTTATGTATACGTGAATCAACTGTGTATAAACCAAGTGTCGGGGATGGGAGGAGAACTCTCCTAATTATGTGAGCTGTGTGCACATCTATAATCGGCATACATCTATGCCGCCACTATATAGGTGTGTATCACTAATCCAAAGAAAATGAGCAGAAAGAACTAGGGAAATCAACCCGCATTCTACGAGAGCAAGATCAGGATACCGCTACTCAATGATGAACTCAGACTACGGTTCACCACAGAGCAGAAGTGTGGGACCCGTAGGACAGCGCTTTCTAGGAAAGAAAAATATAGAAACCGCTTCTGATCGATGAACTCAAGCTGCGGTTCACCAAAGGACAGAAGCGTGGGAACCGCTGATAAGCGCATGCGTCAAGGTCTGGATCCAAAGTGCAAAAGTTCACCAGAGGACAAGAGCGTGGGAAAAAAGCTGAATGCGCCTGCGCTGCAAAAAGGACACCGAACAGACAGTGAAATAAGTCCATAAAGACAAATATATAATAAACTGTACATCGTGATTATTTAAGAACCATAGCCCAGTCCCAGTACAAACAGACAGATGCCTAATATGGTGTAAATAACATGAGAACCAAACAATCCAGACTAGAACCCCATAAAAACAATAATATATATTAACGGAATCACCCATATCAATAGAGGCATCAGTCCAAGACGCCAGCATGTATGGTGATGTGAAGGATAAGTAGCCTCATACAATATCAAGAGTTGATCCAGCAATACTATGCCCAAAACCATAGTAGACACACAGAAAGGAGAAATATATACTACCTATGTGAAACAAAACAGTGTATATATATATATATATATATATATATATATATACACATATATATAAATATACATGGAACCAATATCAAAAAAATGAAATATATGGAGGAACCTGTATTAATGGAAAAACCACATAAAAACACTGAAAAGTCCTACACTAGAAGAGACCGGAAGACCGTCTAAAATCACAATAAAAATGTACATAAAAAAACTTTTTAAAAATATGAAAAAATAAAAATCGACCTATTATATAAATTGAATAAAATGTAATAAAGTATTTATAAAACCACATAAAACACGGTGAGGCAATAAAGACCAGACATAAAAAACCAATTTAATGAAATAAATCAGTGACCTCGTTGAGACCATGAGGTTTTAAAGTATTCAACTTGTATATCCAATAAGTTTCTTTCTTATTTAAAATATCCAACCTATTGGGAATATATGGGGGTATTTGTTCAATTGGAGTCACTTTAAGTCCGATTTTTTTATCATGATAAATAGTCGTGTGTCGGGAAAGTCCATGCATCATGTATCCCACCTTTATGTTATGTCTGTGGGAATTAATTCTATTGTGCAGGGCCTGAATGGTTTTCCCTATATACCGTTTATTGCAATCACATTCAATTAAATAAATAATGTAATCCGATTGACATGTCAGATGTCCTCGTATTACAAATTCATCTTTATCAGGGACAGATCCAAAGGCAACCCTTCCATTCTGGATGGACCTACAACACAGGCAATTCTTAGTCAGGCATCTGTATGACCCCATAGGTTTATTTATCTCCATTCTATTAGGGGGACTCCTTAGTCTACTAGGGGCCAGCTGATTTTTCAGGTTAGCGGCCCTGCGGAAAGTGACGCCAGGTTGGGAAGGAAGGACTCCCTTGAGGTATGTGTCATTCTGCAAAATGGACCAGTGCTTCCTTAATATTCCCTTAATGGTCTCACCATCACAGCTATAAGTGGTCAGGAAATTAGAGGTAAAACCATTATTCAATGTTGATCTATCAGCCACCCTATCTCCTAAAGGAGAATAATCTTTCTGTTTCTGATGTCTAACATCTTGGTACGCTTTCCTAACAACCGTTGGGGGATAGTTTTTATCTAGGAATCTTTCTTTTAGGACCCCAGCCTGGTCCTTGAAATCCTTATCTAACGTGCAGTTTCTCCTGATCCTTTGGTATTGGTTTTTGGGGATGTTAATCAGCCATTTTTTATAATGGTTACTATCAAAATTAATGTAACCGTTGCTATCTACCTTCTTAAAGAAGGTCTTTGTAAGGAGGGAACTACCAGTATGCGAGATGGTAAGATCTAAAAAATCAATGGATGTTTGATCTACGGTAGGAGAGAATTTCAAACCCCAGGTATTATTCTCTATCTCTTCCAGGAAGCCTAAATAGTTATTTTCGACATTATCCCAAATAATAAATAAGTCATCTATATACCTCTTATAGATCACTACATGTTTAAACAATTTAGAAGAATAAATATATTGCGTCTCGAAGAGTCCCATTACTAAGTTAGCAAACGTAGGAGCTGCCCTAGAGCCCATGGCTACGCCACAGCATTGGTGATATATGTGTTCCTGAAAAATAAAAAAGTTATTTTTGGAAATGAATTCCATACTGTCCAAAAGGAATTTTTTCTGTTCTACTGGTAGCCGGTCATCCACTTCTAAATATTGTTTGAAACATTCAAGTCCTAGGACGTGTGAAATATTGGTATATAGGGAGGCAATGTCAAGAGTCAGAAAAAGAAACGAATCTTTCCACGTTACATCCTTTAGAACATTAATAAGGTGAGGAGAGTCTCTCAGAAAACTTCTAAGATTCATAACATGCGTCCTCATGATCGAGTCAACATAGGCAGCAAGATTCTCAGTCAATGACCCAATTCCTGAGATAATAGGTCTCCCAGGGGGGTCGACCAAACATTTGTGGATTTTGGGGAGATGGTAGTAGAATGCCATTTTTGGATTCTTAATGTCCAAAAATTTGTATTCATCTTTGTTCAGGATCCCTGACTCTAAAGCCTTTTTGATAAGTGTCCGATAATTACCAATGGAGTTATGATAGATAGACAGCTCCACTATCTCGTAGTGTGTACTATTAGACAACAATCTTAATGCCTCCTGGATGTAACTGTCCTTATCCTGCAAGACAATGCCTCCCCCTTTATCGGCATTGCGAATAACCAGATTGGAATTATTTTTTAGGGATACCAAAGCCATTTTCTCTTCCTTGGACAGGTTAGCCCTAGGAGGGTTTCTATTTTTCTGGAGTGTCTTAAATTCCTCTAACACCAAATCATTGAAGGTTTTGATGTGATGACCAATACTATGCAATTGGTCATCACATCAAAACCTTCAATGATTTGGTGTTAGAGGAATTTAAGACCCTCCAGAAAAATAGAAACCCTCCTAGGGCTAACCTGTCCAAGGAAGAGAAAATGGCTTTGGTATCCCTAAAAAATAATTCCAATCTGGTTATTCGCAATGCCGATAAAGGGGGAGGCATTGTCTTGCAGGATAAGGACAGTTACATCCAGGAGGCATTAAGATTGTTGTCTAATAGTACACACTACGAGATAGTGGAGCTGTCTATCTATCATAACTCCATTGGTAATTATCGGACACTTATCAAAAAGAAGGGCAGTGAGCCCCATAGGGGTGAATGGACCCCATGACGATCGGGAGGGTGCAAGGTTAGGAAAGGGTTAATAGGTTTGCATGGGATGGGGGATGTGTGGGAGTACAGGATTGGTAGTAGGGAGCTGTAAGGGGATTGGGGGGGAGCAAGGAAGGGGTGGGGTGTTGGGAGAGGTATAAGAGAGGGGGGTGTGCTGTTTACCTCCCCTTTCGTCGATAGATCTTTGTGTCCCACCCGCCCGCCCTGATATATAATTATATGTATATGTTCAAAAAAAAAAAAAAAAAAATGATAAAAAAAAAATGATAAAAAAAAAAAAAAAAAAATAAAAAGGTGAAAAGGTGATGGTTTTCAAAAAAAAAAAAAAAAAGAACTTTAAAAAAAAAAAAAAAAAAAAAAAAGAGGAATAAAGGAGAATACAAGGTTGAGTTGCTAATTTATTGTTGTCACAGCGGGGTGATAGGTCCGTCTGAGAGGTTGGGAGTACCGACAGTCGGCTTGTTGGTACGAAGTCGCTCAAGGGGAGTGGCTTCGGAGTGGATGGGAACTTGTGGGCGGAGGTCCCGCAGGTTCTGGGTAGGGGTAATTAACGATGGAACGTTGTTACCCCTCACCTCGGGCCGGGTGGTCACGGCCGAGGTGGTCCTCTGGGCCGGTTTGGAGGTTACGGCCGGGGGGTTAGGAATGATGGTTTGCCTCTCGGACGGATCTATCGGTGTTTCTGGTTATACGGGTATATATGTATAAGGTTAAGTTTAACAATTGAGTGGCATGTTGGGCCACAAGTTTGGTATACATATATACGGTAAAATAAAACTGTGGCCATTCCTGCAATAAAGTCGTGGTTCTCGTCTTCATTTAGGTAGATATGGTACGGGGGGTGTGTTTTACAGGATAACCTGCTTATCCCTTATAGATGCGTCAAGGCTTTAGAGTCAGGGATCCTGAACAAAGATGAATACAAATTTTTGGACATTAAGAATCCAAAAATGGCATTCTACTACCATCTCCCCAAAATCCACAAATGTTTGGTCGACCCCCCTGGGAGACCTATTATCTCAGGAATTGGGTCATTGACTGAGAATCTTGCTGCCTATGTTGACTCGATCATGAGGACGCATGTTATGAATCTTAGAAGTTTTCTGAGAGACTCTCCTCACCTTATTAATGTTCTAAAGGATGTAACGTGGAAAGATTCGTTTCTTTTTCTGACTCTTGACATTGCCTCCCTATATACCAATATTTCACACGTCCTAGGACTTGAATGTTTCAAACAATATTTAGAAGTGGATGACCGGCTACCAGTAGAACAGAAAAAAGTCCTTTTGGACAGTATGGAATTCATTTCCAAAAATAACTTTTTTATTTTTCAGGAACACATATATCACCAATGCTGTGGCGTAGCCATGGGCTCTAGGGCAGCTCCTACGTTTGCTAACTTAGTAATGGGACTCTTCGAGACGCAATATATTTATTCTTCTAAATTGTTTAAACATGTAGTGATCTATAAGAGGTATATAGATGACTTATTTATTATTTGGGATAATGTCGAAAATAACTATTTAGGCTTCCTGGAAGAGATAGAGAATAATACCTGGGGTTTGAAATTCTCTCCTACCGTAGATCAAACATCCATTGATTTTTTAGATCTTACCATCTCGCATACTGGTAGTTCCCTCCTTACAAAGACCTTCTTTAAGAAGGTAGATAGCAACGGTTACATTAATTTTGATAGTAACCATTATAAAAAATGGCTGATTAACATCCCCAAAAACCAATACCAAAGGATCAGGAGAAACTGCACGTTAGATAAGGATTTCAAGGACCAGGCTGGGGTCCTAAAAGAAAGATTCCTAGATAAAAACTATCCCCCAACGGTTGTTAGGAAAGCGTACCAAGATGTTAGACATCAGAAACAGAAAGATTATTCTCCTTTAGGAGATAGGGTGGCTGATAGATCAACATTGAATAATGGTTTTACCTCTAATTTCCTGACCACTTATAGCTGTGATGGTGAGACCATTAAGGGAATATTAAGGAAGCACTGGTCCATTTTGCAGAATGACACATACCTCAAGGGAGTCCTTCCTTCCCAACCTGGCGTCACTTTCCGCAGGGCCGCTAACCTGAAAAATCAGCTGGCCCCTAGTAGACTAAGGAGTCCCCCTAATAGAATGGAGATAAATAAACCTATGGGGTCATACAGATGCCTGACTAAGAATTGCCTGTGTTGTAGGTCCATCCAGAATGGAAGGGTTGCCTTTGGATCTGTCCCTGATAAAGATGAATTTGTAATACGAGGACATCTGACATGTCAATCGGATTACATTATTTATTTAATTGAATGTGATTGCAATAAACGGTATATAGGGAAAACCATTCAGGCCCTGCACAATAGAATTAATTCCCACAGACATAACATAAAGGTGGGATACATGATGCATGGACTTTCCCGACACACGACTATTTATCATGATAAAAAAATCGGACTTAAAGTGACTCCAATTGAACAAATACCCCCATATATTCCCAATAGGTTGGATATTTTAAATAAGAAAGAAACTTATTGGATATACAAGTTGAATACTTTAAAACCTCATGGTCTCAACGAGGTCACTGATTTATTTCATTAAATTGGTTTTTTATGTCTGGTCTTTATTGCCTCACCGTGTTTTATGTGGTTTTATAAATACTTTATTACATTTTATTCAATTTATATAATAGGTCGATTTTTATTTTTTCATATTTTTATATTTTTAAAAAGTTTTTTTATGTACATTTTTATTGTGATTTTAGACGGTCTTCCGGTCTCTTCTAGTGTAGGACTTTTCAGTGTTTTTATGTGGTTTTTCCATTAATACAGGTTCCTCCATATATTTCATTTTTTTGATATTGGTTCCATGTATATTTATATATATGTGTGTATATATATATATATATATATATATATATACACTGTTTTGTTTCACATAGGTAGTATATATTTCTCCTTTCTGTGTGTCTACTATGGTTTTGGGCATAGTATTGCTGGATCAACTCTTGATATTGTATGAGGCTACTTATCCTTCACATCACCATACATGCTGGCGTCTTGGACTGATGCCTCTATTGATATGGGTGATTCCGTTAATATATATTATTGTTTTTATGGGGTTCTAGTCTGGATTGTTTGGTTCTCATGTTATTTACACCATATTAGGCATCTGTCTGTTTGTACTGGGACTGGGCTATGGTTCTTAAATAATCACGATGTACAGTTTATTATATATTTGTCTTTATGGACTTATTTCACTGTCTGTTCGGTGTCCTTTTTGCAGCGCAGGCGCATTCAGCTTTTTTCCCACGCTCTTGTCCTCTGGTGAACTTTTGCACTTTGGATCCAGACCTTGACGCATGCGCTTATCAGCGGTTCCCACGCTTCTGTCCTTTGGTGAACCGCAGCTTGAGTTCATCGATCAGAAGCGGTTTCTATATTTTTCTTTCCTAGAAAGCGCTGTCCTACGGGTCCCACACTTCTGCTCTGTGGTGAACCGTAGTCTGAGTTCATCATTGAGTAGCGGTATCCTGATCTTGCTCTCGTAGAATGCGGGTTGATTTCCCTAGTTCTTTCTGCTCATTTTCTTTGGATTAGTGATACACACCTATATAGTGGCGGCATAGATGTATGCCGATTATAGATGTGCACACAGCTCACATAATTAGGAGAGTTCTCCTCCCATCCCCGACACTTGGTTTATACACAGTTGATTCACGTATACATAAATATATGATTGTGCGGTCATACACATATGATTAAAACTGAAGGTTGTAAAAGGTTTCGTTCACATTTTTATTACACTGGGATGTTTATATTATATGTACATTTGGTTTTATGTATTTTTCATTGTTTGCTTTACTGTATAATGTTTTGTATCACCACAATTTATTTACTCTTCCATGTTTTACATTTTTGTGTGTTCTCATGGTTTCCCTAATAATGATATGGAGTACGTCACATTTGACAACGTGGCATCGGTTCCCGCCGTTTTTTTTCTTTTGAGGGATGGCCGGATGACGTCACTGTGATTATATATTGTATGTATCGTCCCAATGGGACAGATTTGATGTTATTTGGTTCCTGATGGTCCTGATGAAGGGGGCAGAAGCTCCGGAAACGCGTCGACCTATATGACAATAAAGTGACATTGATCTGAACATCTGTCTAAGTGATCCGTTGGCGCGGCAAGTGAACACCTTCTCTCCCTTACTTTCTGTCAGCGGCCATGTAGCAGAGCTGAATGGCAGATGACATAGTAAAAACACATCCCTACACATTACACACGCTTGGCAAGTCAATAAATAATAAAAAAAAAAGGGTGCCCAATGCATACGTCACAGAACACATGATCTAAAGGATCGCACACAAAATTGATCAATTTAACATAGACTACTAACGCACGTGTGACAGCAAATGAACGACCTACATGTGATCTCATAAGATCCCGTATGCAACCTGGGCGTGTCACATCGCAAATGCGATTGTACAACTAATTGCAACGTGTAAAGCAGGCTTTAAAGTTTTGATGCTGAAGTTTATAGTCATACAGATAGTGCTGAAGGATTTATAAACAGTACATCTTTGTATAATGCAATAAATAAAATACAGCACAAATGTAATCTTCACATGATATAAAAAGATATATTTTATTATGAATGAAATCATTCTCAGAAGTTATTGATTATCATAAATTAAGACTTCAGCATCAGTCATTGTGTCATTAGAGTATCTCTTGAAGGGGGTGAATCCACATTTTCTCCGTATATAGGCTGCACATTTGGGAAGAGGTACGAGGGTGAATAGTAGGGAGATGGAAGGACGAGCTCCTCTGGATGGATGTATGCTGCTGTCTGTAAAGCAAAAGGAAACATATGAAGTCAACATTAAAAACAAGAACTTTCTGCATATAAAAGGGTTTCTAAAGGAATAGAAAAAATACATACCTAAAGGAAATATTACAAATCAATTCCTAAATAATTTTAATTAGTGAATCAAAATGGTTTTGTCTAGAGAGATAATCACTATATCTACCATATACATAGAGAACTCCTTTGTACACTGACAGAAACCTGTCCTAAAATATTAGAAGAGCTGCCTCTGAGCATGTGCAGTAGAAGCTCCTCCCCTTCTTTTCATGTGTAGGAAGATGTGCTACAAGTGGATATTTGGATGCTACTGGAAACCCCACATTGTTGTCTATCATGTCTATCTGATCTAATACTGTAGCTAACAGGAGTGCTGAGGTAAGAAGAGGCTGCTCACACTGCTGTCTACTATATCTGATCTAATACTGGAGATACCATGGATGCTAAGGTAAGAATAAGCTGCTCACACTGCTGTCTACCATGTCTATCTGACCCAATACTGTAGATAACAGAAGTGCTGAGGTAAGAAGAGGCTGCTCAGTGAGTGCTCACACTGCTGTTCACCATATCTATCTGATCTAATACTGTAGATAACAGAAGTGCTGAGGTAAGAAGAAGCTGCTCACACTGCTGTTCACCATATCTATCTGATCTAATACTGTAGATAACAGAAGTGCTGAGGTAAGAATAGGCTGCTCACATTGCTGTCTACCATGTCTATTTGATCTAATACTGTAGATAACAGAAGTGCTGAGTTAAGAAGAGGCTGTTCACACTGTTGTCTACCATATCTATCTGGTCTACTACTGGAGATACCATGGATGCTGAGGTAAGAAGAGGCTGCTCACATTTCTGTCTACCATAGCTATCTGATCTAATACTGGAGATACCATGGATGCTGAAGTAAGAATAGGCTGCTCACACTGCTGTCTACCATGTCTATATGATCTAATACTGTAGATACCTGGAATAGTAACAAGAATCTCATAAAAGTGGTAACAAGGGTCTCAGTTTAAAAGACCTTCAATAAATGAATACTAATTGAAAACTTCTGGAGAGTTTCTCCATCAGGTACAAAATAAAGCATAATAATAAGAGATACAAACATACAGGACTTACCAAAGGAGGATATTTATAGTACATTGAGTTACTGATGTCAATGGGGTAGGTGCTTTGTATATCTGCATCCCTCGCATTCACAATTCGAATGAAAAGTTCTGCATTTTCTAACTAGACAAAAGAAATGCAAGTAATTAATGAGTTTGCCTTAATTTACACCCTTTCATTTCATTAACCATACAATTTTAAGAAAAAACATGAAACCAATGTTAAAACATGCTGCCACTCAAAGATAGTTTGTAATCAAGCGGAAGTGAGTTTTTATATGCAGCTATCAAAGAATGTTTGCACAGTTATGCATTTAACAAAAATAAAAAAACTAAAAAAGACCTATTGTATAATACAAAATAGTTATTTTTATTATAGTCAGAAAAAGGTCTCAAACAGGTTGCCTTACAAAATGGCGCACATAGTTACATAGTAGAAAAGGTCAAAAGGATAAAAGAGGTAGTGGAATGAATGGATCTGCACTCAATGGTGGACAAGTAAATAGTTAGGATAGAGGTATAATGGAGTGGAAATGGAATAAACCACAGTGCATCAAGAGCAAACAAACACCTCTAAGCATAATCATGGATGAAAGTACAATTGCAAGAAAACTGCAGTAGTTAAATAGGTGAAGGATATGCCCAAAGTATACATGCAGCGTGGAAAATCACCACACCTTACCCATAATAATGCTCCAAAACACATACGTCACCAGGGATAGCAGGACCACCCCTACATGTTTCATGCCATTGCTGGCACTCCTCAGGGGGCGTGGTAGCTTCATATAAAAACTCACTTCCGCTTCATTACAAACATTTCTAGATATCATGTACAGTTAGGTCCAGAAATATTTGGACAGTGACACAAGTTTTGTTATTTTAGCTGTTTACAAAAACATGTTCAGAAATACAATTATATATATAATATGGGCTGAAAGTGCACACTCCCAGCTGCAATATGAGAGTTTTCACATCCAAATCGGAGAAAGGGTTTAGGAATCATAGCTCTGTAATGCATAGCCTCCTCTTTTTCAAGGGACCAAAAGTAATTGGACAAGGGACTCTAAGGGCTGCAATTAACTCTGAAGGCGTCTCCCTCGTTAACCTATAATCAATGAAGTAGTTAAAAGGTCTGGGGTTGATTACAGGTGTGTGGTTTTGCATTTGGAAGCTGTTGCTGTGACCAGACAACATGCGGTCTAAGGAACTCTCAATTGAGGTGAAGCAGAACATCCTGAGGCTGAAAAAATCCATCAGAGAGATAGCAGACATGCTTGGAGTAGCAAAATCAACAGTTGGGTACATTCTGAGAAAAAAGGAATTGACTTGTGAGCTTGGGAACTCAAAAAGGCCTGGGCGTCCACGGATGACAACAGTGGTGGATGATCGCCGCATACTTTCTTTGGTGAAGAAGAACCCGTTCACAACATCAACTGAAGTCCAGAACACTCTCAGTGAAGTAGGTGTATCTATCTCTAAGTCAACAGTAAAGAGAAGACTCCATGAAAGGAAATACAAAGGGTTCACATCTAGATGCAAACCATTCAGCAATTCCAAAAAATAGACAGGCCATAGTTAAATTTGCTGAAAAACACCTCATGAAGCCAGCTCAGTTCTGGAAAAGTATTCTATGGACAGATGAGACAAAGATCAACCTGTACCAGAATGATGGGAAGAAAAAAGTTTGGAGAAGAAAGGGAACGGCACATGATCCAAGGCACACCACATCCTCTGTAAAACATGGTGGAGGCAACGTGATGGCATGGGCATGCATGGCTTTCAATGGCACTGGGTCACTTGTGTTTATTGATGACATAACAGCAGACAAGAGTAGTCGGATGAATTCTGAAGTGTACCGGGATATACTTTCAGCCCAGATTCAGCCAAATGCCACAAAGTTGATCGGACGGCGCTTCATAGTACAGATGGACAATGACCCCAAGCATACAGCCAAAGCTACCCAGGAGTTCATGAGTGCAAAAAAGTGGACCATTCTGCAATGGCCAAGTCAATCACTAGATCTTAACCCAATTGAGCATGCATTTCACTTGCTCAAATCCAGACTTAAGACGGAAAGACCCACAAACAAGCAAGACCTGAAGGCTGCGGCTGTAAAGGCCTGGCAAAGCATTAAGAAGGAGGAAACCCAGCGTTTGGTGATGTCCATGGGTTCCAGACTTAAGGCCGTGATTGCCTCCAAAGGATTCGCAACAAAATATTGAAAATAAAAATATTTTGTTTGGGTTTGGGTTTATTTGTCCAATTACTTTTGACCTCCTAAAATGTGGAGTGTTTGTAAAGAAATGTGTACAATTCCTACAATTTCTATCAGATATTTTTGTTCAAACCTTCAAATTAAACGTTACAATCTGCACTTGAATTCTGTTGTAGAGGTTTCATTTCAAATCCAATGTGGTGGCATGCAGAGCCCAACTCGCGAAAATTGTGTCACTGTCCAAATATTTCTGGACCTAACTGTATATTATCAATATAGTATCTGTTCTCTTTTCTCCTAGCTATATATCAGATTATGATTATGCACAATGAATACACATACATTATAGATGTATAACATGTTGGACACATGGTAGTACCTGAGGCACTCCATTTAAAGCTCCAGTGGTCAGTGATGGCTTAACAGGAAGAATTCGAACTGGTATTTTCCACTGTCCACTTATGACTCGGTTCTGATAATCAAAAATGTCCAGCTTCACCCATCCTCGAGGAATCAATCGACTGACTTCCTGCCCATAGGGATCGTATCCACCAGAAGCTTGTAATTCCATTATTAGCGATATGTTAGGAGATGGTCGTACCCTTAAAAAAACAAACGTATTTTGCAGTTAAACATGCAATAAGCATTTAGTGAACACGTGATCAGACGATTGTATGAAAAATTGTTACATTTTCATCCAGAAAAAGTGGACGATGTTCCTCTGTTTTGTTATTCATGGGGCAATATTTTACATTTGCAGGATCGGCATTAGGGTAGGGCAAACGGGGCAATTGCCCAGAGCCCCAGTCCCTTGTGGGCCCTCAGCATCTACAGCATATTTTACATTGAGAATAGTACTATCAGTTTAGCTTCCAATGTGGAGACTGCTTGAGCACCTTTGATGATATTACAATCATGTGATTGGTCATGAGGCATGATGTCACCACAGGTTTTGTACTGTGCAGAGCTGAAGAGGAAAGTGTGTGTGTGTCTGTGTCTGTGTGTGTTTGTATGGGCTCCTGGTAGGTATAAATTAGTGAAGACATCAGGATGTATGAGCTCCTGGTGGTATATATTAGTGATGATGACATCAAAATGTTTGGGCTCCTGGTAGGTTTGTATTAGTGAAGACATCAGAATGTATGGGCTGCTAGTAGTATATATTACTAAGGACATCAGAATGTATGGGCTCCTGAAAGGTATGTGTCGCCCTGGGCAAGCCAGGGGACACAGGTCACAACACCACCACACCCCACACTCCAGGTAGGCACACCTGCTAACCACAAATCCTTGTTGCCTTCCTCCAGGGGTTGATGATGCACACCAGGGGGTGGGCCAGGCGGTTGGCTCCGCCCACCGAGGAGCTCACAACTCTGGAGGCAGGAAGTTTCAGGCAGAACTGTCAGGGAGGAGGAAGTGGAAGGAGTGAGGAGTAGCCCAGGCAGGGGCTAGAGTAAACAACCAAGAAGTGAAAGTGGAGGAAAGAAAAGGAGTAAAGGAGGAAAGCAAGAAGTGGTGACAGCGCAGAGAGTGTGCAAAGCCTGAGAGCCCAGCTGTGTGTAGGGCTAGAACAGCAAGGTCAGCGACGGCGGTGACTGTTTGGAGGGGGACCGTTTGGAAGTTCTGGAAGGACCCCGTTGGCTGTGTGCCCGGTGGTCTGGAGCAGTGTTCCGAAGGACAGTCAGCACCAGGGCAGGGGCCTCTCGGACCCCGGCAAGGCTAGGAGTCGCCAAATTTGCTAAATCCGTCAGTGACGGGGACGCAGATCCCCCAGCAACCAAGTCCCGATTGACGGCAACAGCCCGACCATTAACGGGGAGACACCGCCACCGCCAAGGCACAAGTTTCCCCAGGGCCAGCGCCTGCGGGCAAAGTGTAGAGCTCCTCCGGCCCAGATTGCAGTCGGGGAGCGGGTAACCGGAGGGAATCCACCGCTACCATCAGACAACATAGGTGCAAGGAAGAGAAACGTCACCGTTACCTACCGGGAGTGCAGGTGCAGCCGTCTGTGGGACCGTCCTACCAGCCGTTGGTTTACCGTACAAACTGTGTCCGTGTGTCAGGCTGAGTGAGTACCATAGTGCCGCAAGGCACAGCGCTGCCCCCGCGCCCCTGCGCCCTCCAGGCCCTACACTTCACATCTCATCACCGGGCCCCGGGATCACCAACCCCTACCCACAGAGGGGCAACACAACACCTGGCTGCTCCGCATCACCATCCCCGGGACCCCCACGCTGAGCAGCGGTGGTGCAATCACCACAACCGTGGGTGGCGTCACGAACTATAACAATCCCCACACCCAACAAACACCCCCTTTCACTCACGGGCGAGGAGTGTCGCTCGAGACACCCCAGGATCCGGCTCACGGCTCGAGCCACCAGGAGCAACTGCCGGACCCGAGCAGAAGGGGTGAGCGCGGTGTGCTGACACCCTCCTCCCCACCCGCGACAACTTGGCGTCACGAACAGGATCTTACCGCTCTGCCGTTGGGTAGAGGTGCGCCTTGTTACCGCCGGAGGCATCCGGCAGAAAAATTTCAGAAGCCGCCATCTTTGGCGCGAAAAAGTTCCCGCTCGAGCGTCTTCTCGAGCAGTAGAAGCGCGAAGGCCAAAACCCCGCCCCGAGAGAGGAGGGGCCGGAAAGAGCTAAGGGGGACGCGATGGCGGCTGGACGCGTGTAAGTGTGGCGTCGCAACAAACAAACTGGAACCCCCGATCCATCGACCCTAACGGAAAATGTCCGCCCCGCCGAGCTATGCGGAGGCGGCCGAGCTGGTGCCCGGGACAGCGGCATGGCTGAGGGCCCGAACGGTGGAGATTTGCCGCCATTATCAGAGGCAGATTGGCGGGCTGATGGAGCAATGGGCCACGGAGGTGGAGGCGCTAGTTGCCGTAGCGCGAGTGTATGGAATGGAGGAACCGGAGAGTGACCCACGCCCCTGTGTCCCGGAGGGACCGGCCGTTGCGGCTGAGGGACCCGGTCTGATCCTGGCTCCTAGGTTGCCTCCGTCCTACGTGCTCGCATGCTGCACAGCACCTGGCCCGCCGGGCGTACATCCCCCCGTGATTGCAGCCCAGGGAGTAGCAAGCCTGGAAGGTACGGTGGTTGGAAGCTACCCGACTGGTGCGGAAGCTGTTGATGGTGACTCCGGGCCTGACACCGAGCCCATGTCGGAGGAGGATGGGTCCGCCGCAGCCGAAGAATCTGAGTAGGGCAGCGGATGCCCGTTGCACCGTCCCCGTGGGGACCACCAGAAGTTTGCTGTTTGTTTGTTAAGTTTGAAAGTTTGAAATGATGAAAATGACCGAGTACTTCACCTGATTACCGTGTGATTTGCAACCGGCTGGAGCCGGCACCGTTGTCCCCGTGGGGACCGTTTAAGTTTATTTGCATGGGAACTGTCCATGGACAAGCCCGTGAACTAGCAGGGCACCACAAACGTTAAGTGGCTTGTAAATATGTTGGGTACCGTTACCGTTTCCGCAATGCCGCCTCCGGAGAGGCAGGTTGGAGGGAGGGCCCTGAGCAGAGCAGGCCAGGGCCCAGCCACCAAAGGAACCGGTGGCCACCCTCTGGAGCGGAAGGACAGATCCCGCTCGGGTAACTTGTGCTGGACTGTGGGTCAAGGGGTGCTGCCTGGGTTTTAGGGGCAGCATCAGGGCCAGGTTGCTTGGGTGGGAGAGAGCGGAAACCGTGACCGTATACCGTTGCAACGTTTAAGAAAATGTGCCTCCCGTCTTGGGAAGAGTTTTTGATTAAAAATGTATTTATGTTTTGCTTAACCCTGTTACCCCTTTTTACAGAAAAATAAAACCGGTGTAGGACGGCAGCCCGCGGACGGTCTGCATTTTGCTAAGGGGGAATGTGTCGCCCTGGGCAAGCCAGGGGACACAGGTCACAACACCACCACACCCCACACTCCAGGTAGGCACACCTGCTAACCACAAATCCTTGTTGCCTTCCTCCAGGGGTTGATGATGCACACCAGGGGGTGGGCCAGGCGGTTGGCTCCGCCCACCGAGGAGCTCACAACTCTGGAGGCAGGAAGTTTCAGGCAGAACTGTCAGGGAGGAGGAAGTGGAAGGAGTGAGGAGTAGCCCAGGCAGGGGCTAGAGTAAACAACCAAGAAGTGAAAGTGGAGGAAAGAAAAGGAGTAAAGGAGGAAAGCAAGAAGTGGTGACAGCGCAGAGAGTGTGCAAAGCCTGAGAGCCCAGCTGTGTGTAGGGCTAGAACAGCAAGGTCAGCGACGGCGGTGACTGTTTGGAGGGGGACCGTTTGGAAGTTCTGGAAGGACCCCGTTGGCTGTGTGCCCGGTGGTCTGGAGCAGTGTTCCGAAGGACAGTCAGCACCAGGGCAGGGGCCTCTCGGACCCCGGCAAGGCTAGGAGTCGCCAAATTTGCTAAATCCGTCAGTGACGGGGACGCAGATCCCCCAGCAACCAAGTCCCGATTGACGGCAACAGCCCGACCATTAACGGGGAGACACCGCCACCGCCAAGGCACAAGTTTCCCCAGGGCCAGCGCCTGCGGGCAAAGTGTAGAGCTCCTCCGGCCCAGATTGCAGTCGGGGAGCGGGTAACCGGAGGGAATCCACCGCTACCATCAGACAACATAGGTGCAAGGAAGAGAAACGTCACTGTTACCTACCGGGAGTGCAGGTGCAGCCGTCTGTGGGACCGTCCTACCAGCCGTTGGTTTACCGTACAAACTGTGTCCGTGTGTCAGGCTGAGTGAGTACCATAGTGCCGCAAGGCACAGCGCTGCCCCCGCGCCCCTGCGCCCTCCAGGCCCTACACTTCACATCTCATCACCGGGCCCCGGGATCACCAACCCCTACCCACGGAGGGGCAACACAACACCTGGCTGCTCCGCATCACCATCCCCGGGACCCCCACGCTGAGCAGCGGTGGTGCAATCACCACAACCGTGGGTGGCGTCACGAACTATAACAATCCCCACACCCAACAAACACCCCCTTTCACTCACGGGCGAGGAGTGTCGCTCGAGACACCCCGGGATCCGGCTCACGGCTCGAGCCACCAGGAGCAACTGCCGGACCCGAGCAGAAGGGGTGAGCGCGGTGTGCTGACACCCTCCTCCCCGCCCGCGACATATATATTAGTAAGGACATCAGAATGTATGGGCTCCTGAAAGGTATATATTAGTAAGGACATCAGAATTTATGGGCTCCTGAAAGATCTATATTAGTGAGGACGTAAAAATGTATGGGTTCCCAGTTAGGTATATATTAGTGAGGACATCAAAATGTACGGGCTCCTGGTGGATATATATTAGTGAAGACATCAGAATGTATGGGCTCCTGGTAGCATATATTAGTGAGGACATCAGAATGTATTGGCGCCTGGAGGGTATATATTAATGAGGACATGAAAATGTATGGGCTCCTGATAGGTATATATTAATCAAGACATCAGAATGCATGGGCTCCTGGTGGTATATATTTGCAAGGACATCAGAATGTATGGGCTTCTGGTGATATATATTAGTGAGGATGTGACGCCCTGGGCAAGCCAGGGGTCACAGGTCACAACACCACACGCACCCCACATTCCCTGCAGGTACATCAAGCTAACCCAAAATCCTTGTTGCCTTCCTCCAGGGGCTGATGTCCACACCAGGGGGTGGGCCAGGCGGTTGGCTCCGCCCACCAAGGAGTTCACAGCCCTGGAGGCGGGAGAACCAGGCAGATAGAGTTTGGAGGAGGAAGTGAGAGGAGTTGAAGCCTAGCTGAGGGCTAGAGAGGAGTGAAGCTAGGGAGGTGAAAGTAGAAGGAGGTGAAGTGGTAGAGGAGCTAAAGAGAGAAGCTGAAGTGACAGAAAAGTGAGAGTAGTAAAGCATGAAGCTGGTCCGGGTGTGTGCCCCGGACTGAGACAGCAAGGTCAGCAGACGGCGGTGATAGTCTGCAGGGGGACTGTTTGGAGGTTGCCGAAAGGACCGTGGACGGGTGGTGACCCGGCGGTACCGGAGCGGTATACGAAGATTAGTCAGCACCAGGGCAGGGGGATTTCGGATCCCGGCAAGGCTAGGAGTCGCTGAATTTGCCAAATCCATCAGTGAAGGGGACGACTGTCTCCCAACAACCAAGTCCCGTTGAAGGCAACAGTCCAACCGTTAAGGGGAGACACCGCCACCGCCAAGGCACCAGTTTCCCAGGGCCAGCGCCTGCGGGCAAGAGGGGAGCTCCTCCGGCTCATATCCAAGCCGGGGAGCGGGTAACCGGTGGGAACCCATCGCTACCAAAAGACTTTACATAGGTGCAGGGAAGAGACTGTCACCGTCAACTGCAGGGGATATCAGCAGCGCAACCGTCTGAGGGACCCGTCCAACCAGCCGTTTGTTTACCGAGAACTGTGTCGTGTTTACTGGCTGAGTGAGTACCTCCATGCCGTGCGACACAGCGCTGCCCCTACGCCCCTGCACCTCCACAGGCCCCATACCCGCCTGTCCACCATACCAACCCCATCACTGGGCCCCGGGAGCACCAAAACCCCTACCCACGGAGGGGCAAATCAACAACTGGCTGCTCCATACCATCACTCCCGGGCTCCCCAGAAAGAGCAGCGGTGGTGTCCACTTAATCACCACAACCGTGGGTGGCGTCACGGACAATAAACTATCCCAAAACACCAATTCCCCTTTTCACTCACGGGCAAGGAGCGCCGCTCGAGTCCCCGGGATCTGGCCCATCGCTCGAGCCACCGAGCAGCGGCAGCAGCAGGCCGCAGCAGCCGGACCCGAGCAGTGGAAGAGCGCGGCGTCCCCTCCTCCGCCCGCGACAAGGACATGAAAAGGTATGCGCTCCTGGTGTTATAAGTATTTGTTACACTGCCGATTTTGCAAGTTTTCCCACCTACAAAGAATGGAGAGGTCTGTAATTTTTATTGTAAGTACACTCCAACTGTGACAGACAGAATAAAAAAATCCAGAAAATCACATTGTATGATTTTTCAATAATTAATTTGCATATTATTACTTATTGAAATAAGTATTTAGCCATCTATCCACCTGCAAGAATTGTGGCTCTCCCAGACCTGTCATTTTTTCTCTAAGAAGCCCTTCTAGTCTAAATTCCTTACCTGTATTAATTTCACCTGTTTGAACTCGTTACCTGTATAAAGGACACCTGTCCATAGACTCAATCAATCACACTCTAACCTCTCCACCATGGCCAAGACCAAAGAGCTGTCTAAGGACACCAGGGGCAAAATTGTAGACCTACACAAGGCTGGGATGGCCTACAGGACAATAGGCAAGCAACTTGGTGAGAGGGCAACAATTATTGGCACAATTACTAGAAAATGGAAAAAAAACACATGATGACTGTCAATCTTACTCAGTCTGGGGTTCCATGCAAGATTTTGCCTTGTGGGGTAAGGATGATTCTGAGAATGGTCAGGAATCAGCACAGAACTACACGGGAGATCTGGTCAATGACCCGAAGAGAGCTAGGACCACAGTCTCACAGATTTCTTTTAGTAACACTATGCTATCATGGATTAAAATCTCAAAATCCTGCAGGACATGCAAGGTTCCCTGCTCTTGACAGCATATGTCCAGTCCCATTTGAAGTTCGCCAATGACCAGCTGGATGATCCAGAGGAGGCATGGGAGAAGGTCATGTAGTCAGATGAGACCAAACTAGAATTTTTTGGTATCAACTCCACTCGCCACGCTTAGAGGGAGAACAAGGACAGGATAAGTTCAACTCCAAGAAAACCATCCCAGCCGTGAAGCATGAGGGTGGAAACATCATACTTTGGGGGTGCTTTTCTGCAAAGGGGACAGGACGACTGTATCGTAAAGAAGGGAGGATGAATGGGGTCATTTATCGAGAGATTTTGTCCAACAACCTCTTTCCCTCAGTAAGAGCATTAAACATGAGTTGAAGCTGGGTCTTCCAGCATGACAATGACCCGAAATACACAGCCAGGGCAACTAAGGAGTGGCTCCATAAGAAGCATTTCAAGATGCTGGAGCCAAACAGTCAAATCTTTGGAGCGAGAAGAAAGTCAATGTTGCCTAATGACAGCCCTGAAACCTGAAAGAGCTGGAGAAAATCTGTATGCTCCAAAATCCCTGCTGCAGTGTGTGTAAACTTGGTCAAGAACTACAGGAAACGTCTGACCTCTGTAATTGCAAACAAAGGTTTCTGTACCAAATATTAAGTTCTATTTTTCTATTGTGTCAAATACTTTTTTTATGCAATGCAAATGAATTATACAAAAATGATACAATGTGATTTTCTGATTTTTTTTATTCTGTTTGTCACAGTTGAAGTGTTCCTAAGATAAAAATCTCAGACCTCTCCATTGTTTGTAGGTGGAAAACTTGTAAAATTGGCAGTGTATCAAATATTTAGTTTCCCACTGTATAAGTGAGGACATCAGAATGTATGGAATGCATATATGTGCTCTTTGTATATCTCTGTGAAGGTGCTCCGTGTATACAGATACAATATATCACAAAAGTGAGTACACCCCTCACATTTTTTTTTTAAATTTTATTATATCTTTTCATGGGACAACACTGAAGATATGACACTTTGATACAATGTAAAGTAGTCAGTGTACAGGTTGTATAGCAGTGTAAATTTGGTGTGCCCTCTAAATAACGCAACACACAGCCATTAATGTCTAAACCGTTGGCAACAAAAGTGAGTACACCCTTAAGTGAAAATGGCCAAATTCTGCTCAATTAGCCATTTTCGATCTCCCGTGTTATATGACTTATAAGGCTATGTGCCCACTTTACGTATTTGTGTGCAGTTACACTGCGCATTGCACTGCAGCATAACTGCATGCGTCCTGTGTCCCCAGCACAATCTATGAAGATTGTGCATAATCCATGCGCACGTTGCGTTTTAGAACGCAGCGATTTGCATGCTGCCAAAACGCTGCATTCTAAAAATCAACATGTCACTTCTTTTGTGCGTTTTGGTTGCAATGTCGGTCTCTCTCTCTGTCTGTCTGTCGGTCTCTCTGTCTCCCTGTCGGTCGGTCTCTCTCTCTCTCTGTCGGTCTATCCCTCTCCCCCCTCTCTCATACTCACCGATCATTGACCGAACACCGGCACGGCGCTGGACGGCTATCACACTGCAGCGGCTTCTCCAGCTTTTGAAAATGACAGCCGCTCATTATTCAATCTCGTATTCCCTGCTTCCCCCGCCCACCGGCGCCTATGATTTGTTGCAGTCAGACCCGCCCCCATTCTCAGTGACAGCTGTCTCACTGCAACCAATGACAGCCGCCGGTGGGCGTGTCTATGTAGTGCAATAAAATAAATAATAAATAAATAATTAAAAAAAACGGCGTGCGGTCCCCCCTATTTTTGATACCAGCCAAGATAAAGCCACACGGCTGAAGGCTGGTATTCTCAGGATGGGGAGCCCCACGTTATGGGGAGCCCCCCAGCCTAAAAATATCAGCCAGCAGCTGTCCGGAATTGCCACATCGATTAGATGCGACAGTCCCGGGACTCTACCCGGTTCATCCAGAACTGCCCTGGTGCGGTGGCAATCTGGGTAATAAGGAGTTAATGGCAGCCCATAGTTGCCACTAAGTCCTACGTTAATCATTGGAGGTGTCTATGAGACACCCCCAATGATTAACCTGTAAGTGAAAGTAAATAAACACATACACCCAAAAAATCCTTTATTTGAAATAAAAGACAAAAAAACACCCTCTTTTACCACTTTATTAAAATCCCTCCAGGTCCAGCGTAATCCTCACGGTCCCACGACGCATCCAGCTCTGCTACATGAAGCTGACAGGAGTGGCCGTAGAACACAGCCACTCCTCTCAGCTTCACGCAGCAACTGAAGTGAGTCGCACTGTCAGCGGAGACGTCACTCAGGTTACTTGCGGCCACAGGTCTCGGGTGGAGGACTGAAGCGGGCCGCGGGTAACCTGAGTGACGGCACTGGAGATCGCGCGGCTCACTTCAGTCACTCAGGAGATTTTCGGTCACCGGTGAGTCCTTCACCTATGATCGCAAATCAAGCCGCTGCACACGCACAGAGGCACGCGATCACAATGAAGTCGGGTGAAGTTCATCTGAGTTCATTCTGATAGGCCAGCTCTCTCTCGCAGCCAGCAATGCTCTTTTTGAAAGTCCGGTCCCACTCGGCTCTGCTGCAAGTCTATGGGGATGCAGCAGAGCCGAGTGGGACCACACTGTCAAAAATGTGCGTTCTGGATGCATTTCCCATGCCAGAGCAAACATCCAGAACGCATGAATTCTGCATGAATTCTGCAGTTACAATGCATCTCAGAACGCAGCTTTTCGGCTGCGTTCTCAGATGCACATGCAGTGACTTACATACTGCGTAAAAGAACGCAATGTGTGCACATAGCCTTAGTGTTACAAGGTCTTAGGTATGAGTGGGAAGCAGTTGTGTTACATTTGGTGTTATCCCTCATACACTCTCTCATACTGATCACTGCTACGTGGCACCTTATGGCAAAGAATTCTCTGAGGATCTGAAAAAAATAATAGTTGCTCTGCATAAAGATGACCTCGGCTATAATAAGATTGCCAACACCCTGCATTTGAGCTGCAGCACAGCGGTTTAACAAGAAAGATTCCACTCAGAAGAGGCCTTGCCATGGTTGACCAAAGAGGTTAAGTGCAGCTGCTCAGCGTCATATCCAGAGGTTGTCTTTTCAAAATAGACAGGGGTCAGCCTTTCAATGCTCAGTCAATATGCCGAATGCTGCATCAAACTGGTCTGCATGGCTGTCATCTAAAAAGGAAGCCTCTTCTAAAGATGATGCATAAGAAAGCCTGCACACAGTTTGCCGAAGACAAGCAGGCAGCAGACTAAAGGACATGGATTCAAGGAACCATGTCCTGTGGTGTGATGAGATAAGGATAAACTTATTTGGTTTAAATAGTGACAAACGTGTGTGGTCGCAATCTGGTGAGAAGTACAATGACAAGTCTGCTTTGCCTAAAGTCAAGCATGATGGTGGGAGTGACATTATTGGGGCTGCATAAGTGCTGCCGACTGTGCGTAGCTACAGTTCATAGAAGGAACCATGAATGCACTATGTACTGTGGAGTACTGAAGCAGAACATGGTACCCTCTCTTTGGACACTGGGCCACAGGGTAGTGTTCCAAAATTATAATGACCCCAGAAACATCTATAAGACGAACTATGCATTGTTAAAGAAACTGTGTGTAAAGGTGCTGAACTGGCCAAGTATGTCTCCAGACCTAAGCCCTATGGAGCATCTGTGGGGCATCCTCAACCAGAAGGAGTAGGAGTGCAAGGTCTCTAACATCCACCAGATCTGTGATGTCGTCATGGAGAAGTGGAAGAGGATCCCTGAGAAGTTCTAGTGAACTCCATGCACAAGAGACTTAAGGCAGTGCTTTTTTTTTTTTTTTTTTTTTTTTTTTTTTTATAAAATGTTGATTTTTCATTTTCAGAAGAGTAAAAGGAAAAAATGGACCCTACAATTTGTTGTGCAATTTTTCTGGTGAAAACTGATAGCCCATAGGTGGTAGGAAACTACTGTTTGAGGACACGGCAAGGCTTTTAGAGTGCTTTTAGAGTTTTCAGAGCCTCCAACATGTCCAAAATGCAGAAATCCAACCACTAGTGAACCCATTTTGGAAACTACTCACTCACTCACTCAAGGAGTTCATCAATGGGTGTAGTGAGCTTCTTAAACCCACTGAATGACTGTATAACTTCACTGAATTTTACAATATTGGGATCAAAAAATGAAATATGTAATTTTTAGTCCATGAAAATGCTGATGTACCCCCATATGTCTCAGTTTTGCAAAAGTAACAGGAGACAATAGATAACACATTTATTGTTCAATTTCTCTTGAGTACATGAATACTACATATACAGTATGGTTGGAAACTACTGTTTGGGATCTTTGCAGGTCACGGATGGGAAGAAGTGGCATTGACTTTTGGAATGCAATTGTGCTAGAATAGATTATGGATGCCATATCACATTAGGAAAACTCCCAGGATACCAAAAAAGTAGAAACCACACAAGTGACAATATTTTGGAATCTACCACTCTTGAGGAAGTCATGTAGCAGCGTTGTGAGCATTTTAAACTCATGATTCACAGAGTTGAATAGCATTGGGCTGTGAAAATCAAAAAATACTTTTTTTCAACAAAAATATTGGTGTAACCCGAAGTTACTTATTTTCAGAAGGCCTAAAAGGAGAAAATGGACTGCATAATCTGTTTTGCATATTCTTCTGAGTTGACTGATTTGCCATATGTGGTCAGAAACTAAGTTTCAGGTACAGTGCAAAGTTCAGAAGAGAAGGAGCACCATATTGGAAAGCAGATTTGCTGGAATGGTTTGCAGTTTGCCTACAAAAATGGACACCACTAGTATGTGTCACATGGATTTGTGAAGCATCAATGCATAAAAAATGTCGAGACAATCGGCCTGCTTCAGTAAAAAAACAGATGAGAACAAACAACAAAAGCAATTAGGCTGCAACATAAGAAAAAAAAGTCTGTCCATTCCTCTTGAATGGTAAGGGCTTGTTCCGACTATTGTATAATATGAAAGTGTGCTAATCACGTTACAGAAGGACTCCTATCAGAGCTTTTATCCTCTGAATATATTGCAATCATCACGTGTACTTATAATTTTACATATTGATTTTCTACACAGTTATTTCTTCTCTTTTCTCTACTCTATGTAGGAACAGAAAGTCATTTTTCATTGCATGAGTCATCCCCTCATCAACTCCTGCTCCTCCCCCTGCCGGATACTTTTGCAGTGATGATTCATGCAGGGAAAAGAGACTTCCTGTTTCTGCATAGAGCTTAGAAGGATTCAGCTAGTCTGTTTTTACTCAGGTGATGTCATAGACCCAGTGATAAAGCAATTGTAAGTGCACAGTGCTATATAATATGATGACTGCAATATATTAAAGGTAAGCTGTCAGGTGCAATATGCACCCAGAACCACGAGCAGTTCTAGGTGCATATTAGTAATCCCTGCCTAACAGTCCCAGCCTATAGTAGCATAGATAAAGGGATCTTTAGAAAAAGTATTTCTAAACATCCCATATGATATGCTAATGAGGCCAGCGACTAATCGCAAGGGTGTTAGTTCCCTTGGCTAGTCAGTCCCCGGTTTGGCTAGTCTAACCCCAGTCTAGCATAGCATTGCACCCACAAGGAAGTACAGGGAGCTGTTCAGCAGTTTTAATAGCATCCATTGAGACTCTTTACTGTATAAAATTTGTTTTAATGCTCTGCTTTAAGATCTATCAGATGATGTATCTTTACATAGCCCTAAATTCATGAAAGTGCTATATAATTGCATAATGGTGAATAAATTAGGAAATTAGAACAGCTAAAGTACCTGGGCACAGCCTGCTTTGTAGACAGAATTGCTATATTCTGTTTCTTGCTTTCGTACAACTTAGACAGTGAAGCATCACAATACACAGGTGGAAGGGTAGAGGGATTTCCCATTTCTTGTCCTCCACTGCACAAACTAACCGCTAGTCTGCAAACTCGGTAAGATGGGTCAAGTCCAAGAAGATAATCATAAAATACTACAAAGCCAGAACTGGAAGTCAAAAGCAAAAATGTTAGTAAAAAGCAGAAAGAATGCAGCAAGTCACAAACAAAAAACTCTTTAAGTACATCAATATACTATTTACACATTTGTTTTTCTAACAAATTGTGGATTTTTGTAGCATGCATAGAATAATCAAAGCAATATATACAGTAAATATAGACATGTATTAATAAGTAACAAAGCTGTGGACTCAATTATCCACAACTCAGAGTCCCGTGTGCAACAAAATGTATATTGAAAACTTAGAGGAGATTTGTTTTGTTATTTACCATATTTGGAAGAACAAATATATATATATATATATATATATATATATATATATATATATATATACCCTCTAAAATTGATCATTTTGGTGCTGAAACCATGGGGAAATATTTGTGATGGGTTGTATTTTTCATCAAAATATCATACAGTGATTGAGAAAGTTGTCAGATCTTTAAATAGTGAGAGAGTTGCAAAAATATTGCAGTATTTTTAAAAAGTTGTATATGTCTAAGCTGTGACCAAGCAGCAAGCCATGCCCATTTTCCACAACAGTTATACAAACTGATTTATATGGAGCAAATTGTTAAAAAATATTTTAGTTATGGAGTAATCCATGCAATCACGCAAAAAAGACGGTTTTTTTTTGGTGACCAGCAAATCGAATCTCAAAGTGTTCATATTCATGTGAAATTATGAATATTAGGAGAGTTAGCGATCCGCTCATCTCTAGATTTAGCTATATCAAGCTTATTAACAATAAGATTGCAGTACTTGGCCTGACTAGCCAATTTCTTGAACTGAGATAACTGGTTCATAAATGTAAAAGAGGCAGTTAATTTGAGTCAAGAGATCCAGTGTCATGGCCAGGTATTGCAAGTATATGGCTGAAGTATTCAAGGAAATAATCATATTACAGAGTTACATCTTACAAGACAATAAAGGATTTATTTAAAAGTGGTATGAGACATCGCAATCAATACAACACATTCAAAGATCAAACAATTTCGGTCAAAGAGAAACGTAATAGAATATATCATGCTCCTGATGGTGGAGATGCCTGAATCCCATTCCTGGCTATGGTCCTGAAGAGTACTACTGTGATACCCCCTCCCTTCATGGAAGGACAGTGTCAAGATACTGGTGGTAATAGCTGGAGCCCAATGGCGGGAACCAGGGAGAACGCTGGAAGCGGCAAGTACACTAACAAAAGGGAACTCAGGTACAGTCTGGGACTTGTAGTTCCACAGCAGGTGCAGACGATAAACAGGTTGCTGACAGGCGTGCGGGATACAGATTAGGAGGAAGGAATGATCCGGAAAGAAACGGTTCCAGCAAGAGAACTGCAAGCAGAAGCTTTACACAGTACTCAAGCAATGAGTGTTGAACCAGGCTGGATACTTCAGACAAACAGGTGGTGAGGGAGGAGCTTATTGGAAGCATGCTCCACCATCTTGGCTGAGGGCAAGGTTAAGGGCAGAGTAACCAGGGCATTCCTGACAGGACTCCCACCTCAAGAGCGGCCACCAGACGCCACCTGTTGTGGCTTGTCAGGATACTTCAGATGGAACTGCCTAACCAGTAGGGGAGTATGAATGTTACAGGCCGGTTCCCAGGAATTGTCTTCAGGGCCATAACCTTGCCATTTAATGAGATACTGTAAGCGGCGTCTGAAATCCTTGAGTGCAATATTTTGGCCATTACATATTGTTTTTCACCATCTATTTTGACACTATCAGGAGGAGGAGGGATGTGGTCTGGAAACGGATTGGGTGTGACAGGCTTTAAAAGGGATACATGGAAAAGAGGGTGAATCTTCATACTGCATGGGAGGTGAAGCCAAACCGCCACTGGACTAATCAGGCTAGTAATGGCATAAGGCCCAATGTATTTCTGTCCCAACTTTGAAGAAGGGACCTTAAGTCTCAGATGTCTGGTGGAAAGCCATACCTTGTCCCCTACTTGAAAAGTCTTTGCCAGTTTACGAGACTTATCTGCTGCCTTCTTACATGTGTTTTGAGCCATCTGCAATGTTTTCTTCAGTAACTCCAGATTTTGTTGCAAAGCAGAGATTCGTACCTCCACAGACAGAGTTGACGGAGCGACAGGTAATCTAGGGAGGATATGTGGATGATACCCGATGTTCACGAAGAAAGGAGTTTGTTCGGTCGACGCTCTCTGGGAGTTATTATAGGAAAATTCAGCCACTGGAAGTAGGTCAATCCAATCATCTTGTAAATGGCAGATATAGCACCGGAGGTACTGTTCTAAGGATTGGTTAGTGCGTTCAGTCTGTCCGTTGGACTGTGGGTGGAAAGCAGTCGACAAGTTAACTGTGATATCAAGAGCTTTGCAGAAGCTCCGCCAGAATTTTGACGTAAATTGAACTCCACGATCTGAGATCACTTCATCAGGAACCCCATGGAGATGGAATACATTGTTAATTACTAAATCTGCTGTGGCCTTAGCGGATGGCAAACCGGTACTTGGAATAAAATGCGCAGCCTTAGTGAGTTGATCGACCACTACCAGTATTGTATTTTTCCCTTTTGAGGGAGGTAGATCGACAATAAAGTCCATGGAAATAGACCTCCAGGGGCGAGAAGGGTCTGGTAAAGGGTGTAACAACCCTGTGGGTGAGACGCGAGGTGTCTTGCATCTGACACAAATGTAACAGGATGTAAGATATCCGCTCACATCTTTTAGATAATCGGGCCACCAAAAGAAACGAGACAAGAATTCTTGGGTCTTATGTACACCTCTATGACCTGCCATTTTTGAGTCATGCACCAATTGTAGGATCTTCAATCTCGTTGTTTTTGGTATATACAGTTAGGTCCAGAAATATTTGGACAGTGACACAAGTTTTGTTATTTTAGCTGTTTACAAAAACATGTTCAGAAATACAATTATATATATAATATGGGCTGAAAGTGCACACTCCCAGCTGCAATATGAAAGTTTTCACATCCAAATCGGAGAAAGGGTTTAGGAATCATAGCTCTGTAATGCATAGCCTCCTCTTTTTCAAGGGACCAAAAGTAATTGGACAAGGGATTCTAAGGGCTGCAATTAACTCTGAAGGCGTCTCCCTCGTTAACCTGTAATCAATGAAATAGTTAAAAGGTCTGGGGTTGATTACAGGTGTGTGGTTTTGCATTTGGAAGCTGTTGCTGTGACCAGACAACATGCGGTCTAAGGAACTCTCAATTGAGGTGAAGCAGAACATCCTGAGGCTGAAAAAAAAGAAAAAATCCATCAGAGAGATAGCAGACATGCTTGGAGAAGCAAAATCAACAGTCGGGTACATTCTGAAAAAAAAGGAATTGACTGGTGAGCTTGGGAACTCAAAAAGGCCTGGGCGTCCACGGATGACAACAGTGGTGGATGATCGCCGCATGCTTTCTTTGGTGAAGAAGAACCCGTTCACAACATCAACTGAAGTCCAGAACACTCTCAGTGAAGTAGGTGTATCTGTCTCTAAGTCAACAGTAAAGAGAAGACTCCATGAAAGTAAATACAAAGGGTTCACATCTAGATGCAAACCATTCATCAATTCCAAAAATAGACAGGCCAGAGTTAAATTTGCTGAAAAACACCTCATGAAGCCAGCTCAGTTCTGGAAAAGTATTCTATGGACAGATGAGACAAAGATCAACCTGTACCAGAATGATGGGAAGAAAAAAGTTTGGAGAAGAAAGAGAATGGCACATGATCCAAGGCACACCACATCCTCTGTAAAACATGGTGGAGGCAACGTGATGGCATGGGCATGCATGGCTTTCAATGGCACTGGGTCACTTGTGTTTATTGATGACATAACAGCAGACAAGAGTAGCCGGATGAATTCTGAAGTGTACCGGGATATACTTTCAGCCCAGATTCAGCCAAATGCCGCAAAGTTGATCGGACGGCGCTTCATAGTACAGATGGACAATGACCCCAAGCATACAGCCAAAGCTACCCAGGAGTTCATGAGTGCAAAAAAGTGGAACCTTCTGCAATGGCCAAGTCAATCACCAGATCTTAACCCAATTGAGCATGCATTTCACTTGCTCAAATCCAGACTTAAGACGGAGAGACCCACAAACAAGCAAGACCTGAAGGCTGCGGCTGTAAAGGCCTGGCAAAGCATTAAGAAGGAGGAAACCCAGCGTTTGGTGATGTCCATGGGTTCCAGACTTAAGGCAGTGATTGCCTCCAAAGGATTCGCAACAAAATATTGAAAATAAAAATATTTTGTTTGCGTTTGGTTTATTTGTCCAATTACTTTTGACCTCCTGAGTGTTTGTAAAGAAATGTGTACAATTCCTACAATTTCTATCAGATATTTTTGTTCAAACCTTCAAATTAAGGCTATGTGTCCATGGTAGAATGTACCTGCGGACTTTTCTGCCTGAAAATCCGCGGGTGCGGATTTGCCGCAGATTTTTTTTTTTTTTTCCCATTCTATACCCAAATCCGCACCAAAATCCGCAACAAACAATTGACATGCTGCAGATTTTTCCGCATCAAAATCCGCGGCAAATCCGCAGCGGAAAAATCCGCAGCATGGCCACAGCATTTCCAAAATGCCATTGAAATGGTTTGGAAGTGCCGCTGCTGCAGATTTTCGGGAAATTCGCGGTAAATCCGCGGCAAATCCGCGGCAAAATCCGCGGTAAATCCGCAGCGTGGGCACATAGCCTAAACGTTACAATCTGCACTTGAATTCTGTTGTCGAGATTTCATTTCAAATCCAATGTGGTGGCATGCAGAGCCCAACTCGCGAAAATTGTGTCACTGTCCAAATATTTCTGGACCTAACTGTATAATTGATGCCCATGGGTCCAGACCTTGTTTTTGAACAATAAATGGACATCGTAAGATGGTTTGATAAGAAAGAATCAGAATCATAGGCCTCTCGTATTTCTTCTAATAAATCCCTATTATGGACTAAACCCACAAACTTGGATTGGAACCCGGCCTATTTGATACATTGAAGTTGAACTGATTAAGAAACAGGCTCTAATGAGCTTGACGGGGGACAGACATTTAGCTGATCTAATAAATTCCAAGTTGTGGTGATGATCAGTTAATACTGTAATTTGTTGTGTGGCACCCTGTCTCCATTCTTTAAAAGCTGCAATGATGGCGAGCAATTCCTTATTCCCTACATCATAACTCTTTTCCGCCGGAGATAGCTGTTGGGAGAAGAAGGCACTAGGATGAAGTAAACATTTGTCTCCTTTCCTCTGGGACAGAAAAGCTCGTATAGCACAATCAGAGGCATCGACTTCCATAATGAAAGGAAGTTCTGAGTCAGGATGGATTAACACAGGGGCTGTCGTAAACTTGGATTTTAAACAGGAAAAGGATTTCTCTGCTTCAGGGGACCATGCAAAGACGTATTCCCTTCTTAGTTGTGTGATGGGAGAAGGGAGATCTCCGAAAAGTTTTTAATGAAACGTCTATAAAAATTAGCAAAGCCGATAAAGCGTTGAACTTGTTTTACGCTTTTAGGAGTCGGCCAGCCCATAATCGCCTTAATCTTACTAGAGTCCATGCATAGATCTTGAGGGGAGATATAATGTAACCAAGGAATTGTATCTCATCTTGGTGAAATTCAATTTTTTGATCTTAATGTAGAATCGATTCTGTCTTAATCGTTCCAAAACAAGTGCCACATGCCGCTGGTGTTCTTCCACTGAGTTGGAAAAGATCAAGATGTCATCGAGATAGACTATTACAAACTGGTCCAGGAGGTCTCTAAAAATGTAGTTGACGAGGTGTTGGAAGGTGTCTGGAGCATTACAGAGACCAAAAGGCATCACTAAATACTCAAAATGTCCGTAACGGGATCTGAAGGCAGTCTTCCATTCATCCCCAGGTCTTATGCAGACTATGTGCCGTATGTGCCTCTTAGGTCTAATTTGGTACAGATCCTTGCATGTCGTACTCTTTCTAGGAGCTCTGGAATCAAGAGTAGTTGGTAGCGATTCTTGATGGTAATTTTATTAAGCTCACGGTAATCTATGCAGGGTCTTAAGGAGCCATCTTTATTTTTTACAAAGAATATGGGTGCACCCACCGGTGAGGAGGATGGACGTATAAATCCCTTGGCTAAATTTACATCGATATAGTCCTTGAGGGCCTGTAATTCTGGGCTCTGTAAAGTAACTGCATGCAGGAGGTAACCCTGTTGCCTTGCTATCGTCCATGGAAACATTTGAACCTGGTTCAGATGAAGCTACCAGAGGAGTTTTGTCAGATGAAAAGATTACTTCTTTAGTTTCCCAGTTAATGGTTGGATTCTGCACTTGCAACCAGGGTAGACCCAGGATGACAGGAAAATGTGGAGAAGAAATTAATAGGAATGGAAGTATTCACGGTGACAAGGAGTTATGAGGATTTCAAGTGGCACTGTTTCCTGATCCACTAGCCCTGAGCTTAATGGGGAGCCATCAACTGTCTGCATAACCACAGGTGAGGATTTTGTGTGACATTTAACCCCATGTTTCCGAGCAAAAGATAGATCCATGAAAGTGCCACTAGCCCCCGAGTCTACCATAGTAGAGGTGGAAATCCACTGTGAGTTGATTAGGAGCTTGACTGGAAGAAAACAATGAGAGTCCTTATTTCCTCCATTAAGTTGAGGGGCCACTGCTGAGATGGAATGGACAGCTGTCTTCTCTGGTGTCTCTGGCTCTGAGATAGTGGAGTCTGCATCAGAGAAGTCGAGATCTGTCAGAGCTGCAACTAACTTCCGAGAGCGGCTAGGGCAGTTGATCAGGAAGTGATCCGACTTTCCACAGTAAAGGCACAAATTGTCCCGGAACCTACACTCCCTTCCCTCTGCACTTTCCTGTTTCAAGATGGAGTCTATCTGCATAGATTCAGTGCCAGGTTCTCGGGGACTTCTCTTTTGGGCCTCCCTGGGCATGACAACAGAGGGAGAGGTAGTTTGATTAATGTCATAACTCCAGGCAGCCCATTTCTCCTGTCGCCTTTTGGATAGTCGGGTGTCAGTCCAAAAGCAATGATTAATAAACGCATCCAATTGTACTGGGGTCTCACCACGGGCAAGCTCATCTTTTAATGAATTGGATAGTCCTTTTCTGAAAAATGATAATTTTGCTACGTTATTCCAATCAGTATCAACGGCACATCTTTTAAAGTCCATCGCATATTCGGTTACAGGGCGTCGGCTTTGGCGTACTACTAGTAAGGCAGACTCGGCTGTGGCGTCACGATTGGGATCATCAAACATTTGACTCATAGCTTCAAGAAACTCTTCTAAGTGATTCAGCCGGGAATCATCAGTCTCAATTAATGGATTAGCCCAAGCAATGGCTTTATGAGTAAGTAACATAATGATGCACAATACCTTGGATCGGTCCGTAGGAAACTGAGTGGCATTTGCGTCGAAATATAGTCAACACTGGTTGAGGAAACCCCGGAATTTGTCGCGGTCTCCACTAAATCTAAATGATGGCAACTTAGGCATGATTGCAGGTAGGGAGACTGCTGAAGCAGAAGACTGATTTTACAGGATAGCAAGCCGATCCGTTAGTGCCTGCAAGGTACTACGTAGATCTTGAATTGCTTGTCCATAGACCTGGGCTTGGTGATTAAAAAGTCATTCAAAAGCCTCATGTTTGGTTTTGTAAGTTTGAAGTTCAGTTCAGAAGGATGTGCTCAAAGTGCTGCCCATTGTGTTGAATTGTCAACGCGATTATCTTCTCCCACTATTGACACACTGAAAGCAACACTGCAGAAGAAATGCTACCACAGGCTTCCTGTATCCGTTGTTTCAGGTGCCCCACATCCTGGATCCTGGATCTCCAGTATTGCTCTCGGGGTGACAAGAGTGGGAGAAGAGAATCGCATTGACAATTCAAAACAATGGGCAGCACTTTGAGCACATCCTTTAGTGGGTTGCTGTCATTGTTCCATATCAAACATGTCAACAACTCGATAATGAATAAAACTATGTTAAAAATGAGCACACCATTATTTTTCTTGTGCAATTCTCCATTTGTTTGATGCATCACATAATCCCCTTCCCATTGAAAAAATTAAAATTGAATTCAAAATTGCGGCATTGCAGCTGGCCACCATGGGCGTCACCCAGCCTCAAATGTTTGGCCCCTCCCATGTACTAATATGCCACAAACGGTAAGCTGATATCAGCAACCACTTCCATTTTATCAGGGTGTAGCCATACTTATGGCCCACCCTGTACTTTCATTTTATAAGTATATTCTTTATATGAGCAATGAAGTTTAGATTTCATATAATTAATATTTGCATAAATTTAAGTGTATACAGAGTCCTGCCATTCATTGGTTTGAGACAATAAACCTATTGTAAGGGGAAAATAAATGGTTGTGGTTTCTAGAGATGAGTGAATTAATTCAATGCAAATCAAATTTGTATTGAATATCATATCAGAGGTCCCGGTGAATTTGAACAATTTGCAATTCGATTCTCATGAATCACCCCAAAAAAAAAAAAAAGTTTGTTAGTATCTTATACATTGCAGAAGACTGTATCAGCCACAGACAGCTCACATGATTTCAAGCATGACCGTAGAATTTCTAACATATCGCATGGTATAGCGCAACCAATCAGGAGAGACTATAACAGCCTGCATAAAAGCAGATTCCAGGAATGAGGTAGTTATTTAAAAGTCAATTAGGATAGTGAGAGTATGTCAGAGCTCACAGCGCAGCAATAAAGACAGGAAGAGAAAGCCCTAAAACATTACACAAATACTTTAGACAGTATTATGAGTTACAACTACAGCAGAAAAGTAGGTGAGTCCAGTAGTTTGCTATTAATACACAGATTGAATTGATAAGCGGAGAGAGAGGTGCCAGCGGCAGTGAGATATTCATTGTGATTGAAAAGTGATACAGTGTAGATGAATTTGTCCTGCTGCATTTGAATTACAATTTCACTTTTTCCCCATTTTTAATGCACTAGAAAGCAACAGCAAGCCACAGGGAAAAAAAGGAAATCCGTTACAGTCTGACACAGTGTGCTTGCTTGTCACAAACAACTACAATGAGTTTTCTAATTTTTTAGTCTGTTCAATCCTTTTTGTTAATGTGGGAATAATTGTATTTTAAAAATACAAAACAAAATTCCACAAAATTGAAAGATTTAACTGTGATTATCTACAGTGAGGGAAATAATTATTCGATCCCTTGCTGATTTTGTACATTTACCCACTGACAAAGACATGAACAGTCTATAATTTTAAGGATAGGTTAATTTTCACACTGAGAGATGGAATATCCAAAATAAAATCCAGAAAATCACATTGTATAAATTATATAAATTTATTTGTATTTTGGAGGGAGTAATAAGTATTTGATCCTCTACCAACCATTAAGAGTTCTGGCTCCTACAGACCACTTGGAAGTTCTAATCAACTTGCTACCTGCACTTAAGACAACTGTATTAAATTGTCACCTGTATAAAAGACTAGAGATGAGTGAACCTGCCGTGGTTCGGTTCGAGTTCGGTTCGTCGAACGGAGGTCCCATTCGAGTTCGGTTCGACGAACCGAACTCGAACCGCATAGGAAACAATGGCAGGCAATCACAAACACAGAAAAACACCTAGAAAACACCCTCAAAAGGTGTCCAAAAGGTGACAAACAACTCACAACACAACACAAACACATGGGAAAGTGACAAGGACATATACTCATGCGAAAACAAAAGAGCTGGACAAGGAAAAAGAGGAGGACACACAGATATATGAGTATATGCAAGGAAACATCGATGCCATTATTGTGCAACTTGAGCCCTGCTCATTTTAGGCTTCCAATCTGGATAAATTGCCTGAGCTTGCCACGTACGCCTTGAGGATCTTGTCGTGTCCTGCAGCCAGCGTTCTCTCGGAACCTGTCTTCAGTGCTGCTGGGGGTCTGCTGGCAGATAAGCACACGTGTCTGTCCACTGACAATGTGGACATGGCTCTCAGAGAACTTTTCTTCCCATGGGTCAGCCAGGGGAGGCGAAAGGCACGCATATTTTTGAGAGTGCTTCATGCAAAGCATCTCTTTCATTTTGAAAAGGGGGATCAACTGATGCCAGTCAAGTGGGGTGTGTGTGGCCCAATTATTGGAAACGAGGGAGACTGTGGTTGGAGTCCCCTCGCTTTTGAAAAAAGAACCAAGATGAACAAGTCATGGCTCTCAGAGGACTTTTCTTCCCCTAGCTCAGCCAGGGGAGGTGAAAGGCATGCGTATTTTTGAGAGTGCTTCATGCAAAGCATCTTTTTCATTTTGAAAAGGGGGGTCAACTGATGCCAGTCAAGTGGGGTGTGTGTGGCCCAATTAGTGGAAACGAGGGAGACTGTGGTTGGAGTCCCCTCGCTGTGTTTCTAAAAGAACCAAGATGAACAAGTCATGGCTCTCAGAGGACTTTTCTTCCCCTGGCTCAGCCAGGGGAGGTGAAAGGCATGTGTATTTTTGAGAGTGCTTCATGCAAAGCATCTTTTTCATTTTGAAAACGGGGGTCAACTGATGCCAGTCAAGTGGGGTGTGTGTGGCCCAATTAGTTGAAACGAGGGAGACTGTGGTTGGAGTCCCCTCGCTGTGTTTGTAAAAGAACCAAGATGAACAAGTCATGGCTCTCAGAGGACTTTTCTTCCCCTGGGTCAGCCAGGGGAGGTGAAAGGCACGCGTATTTTTGAGAGTGCTTCATGCAAAGCATCTTTTTCATTTTGAAAAGGGGGGACAACTGATGCCAGTCAAGTGGGGTGTGTGTGGCCCAATTAGTGGAAACGAGGGAGACTGTGGTTGGAGTCCCCTCGCTTTTGAAAAAAGAACCAAGATGTACAAGTCATTGCTCTCAGAGGACTTTTCTTCCCCTGGCTCAGCCAGGGGAGGCGAAAGGCACATGTATTTTTGAGAGTGCTTCATGCAAAGCATCTTTTTCATTTTGAAAAGGAGGGTCAACTGATGCCAGTCAAGTGGGGTGTGTGTGGCCCAATTAGTGGCAATGATGGAGACTGTGGTTGGAGTCCCCTCGCTGTGTTTTACATGATTTTCGAAGGGCATGACATGCCTAAGAGGTTGAGTTTCATCATCTGCAACAGAAAGGCTGCCTTTACACCCTTTTGAGACCGAGGATTTTCGAGACCTTATGCCCATTGCAGTGCCCCAAGAGCCGATGGCCAGTCGTCACTCCTTCTCCAAGAAAGGCGTGCCCGCGCTACCACAGCAGGTCGCACACAACCTCAACGATTCCTTGAGAAACTCTGTGTGTGACAGGGTGCATTTCACCACAGATACTTGGACCAGTAAGCATGGACAGGGGAGTTACATGTTGCTGACTGGGCACTGGGTAACTATGGTGAGAGATGGAGAAGGGTTTGCTGTACAAGTCTTGCCGTCCCCACGACTTGTGTGTCAATCCTTCCTCTGTATGTACAAGTTCCTCCACTGCTTCTGCCTCCTCAACCTCGTGTGGGTCCTCCACCTCGGCCCAAACCTTGTGTGGTCAGGCCACCCTTCCTTGTAACTGCGCCCAAGGAATCCCACACACCTCCTTACTATGCTGGCAGCAGAGCTCAAGGCCATCAGGCGGTCAAATGTTTACTTTGAAATGTAGGGGAAATGTGAGACACCGCTGAGGAATTGTGGACGGTTAGCTCTGGAGAGTGAGACCGAGTTTCATCAATCGTTGTCTCCACTCAACCAGCAGTCAGGGAAGGTCGGGTGCGACAATGATGCAATCCAGTCTGCGACCCTTCTTCAGGGCAATGTGACACACGTGCCTTGTATGGCTCACGTGTTGAACCTGGTTGTCCAGCAATTTTTAAAACACTATCCCGGCCTACATGGCCTTCTGCAGAGGGCACGGTGTAACGCCTGCCTGGATCGACACACTCAGATGGGCTGTAAAGGATAGGCTAGAGGGAAGCCACTCACCAAGCTGGACACCCAGAACCCTGAAACCCTTTAACCCCTATACAGTGATTTGGAATTACACAGGGCCCAAGTTGATCAATACCTGTGGAAGGCTGCAGTTCCAGAGAATAGTAGTCATGCAGGGTCAAAAAACATTAATTGAGGAAGAGGAACAGAATGGGATGGCCAGGACTTAATCAGAAAACAAGCAGAGGTGAAATGCGGATCGGCCAACGAGGTACATAAACAGCAAGCAGGAAAAGTAGTCAGGTAACAAGCCCACAAACTCATAAAACTGAACTGGGGGTAACAGTAACAAGAGGTTCATAGCTTTGTCTGGCAGTGGTCTGCAGACAGGAGGGGCCTAAAAAAGGGTGTGGTGTCTTCCCATTGGTTGTAGCTGAATGATGGTACTTCATCTGTGAGATACCCACCACCTACATTCAGCCTGTGGTTCTGTATCTGTCAAGGTAACGCAACCCAGTGGGTGACCATAACCTGCGTCCACCTGCGCCGCAGGCATCGACTCCTTTCCCATCATCAGCACTATGCACGAAAGGAACACGTTGTCACCTGGCGACCGGAGTACAAATTGATTGAGTGGACTACGTTGGTGACTTAACAGCCGTGTGCGGCAATGATGCAAACCTGTCTGCGGCCCTTCGTCAGGGCAATGTGACACATGTGCCTTGTATGGCTCACGTGTTGAATCTGATTCTCCAGCAATTTTTAAAATACCATCCCGGCCTACATGGCCTTGTGCAGCGGGCACGCTGCTATGTGTTCACTTTCATCCTTCGCACCCAGCAGCTCAACAACTTTCATCGCTCCTGAAGTATTAGGGTCTGGCGGTTAAACGCCGGAAATGCGATGTTCCGACACGCAGGAATTGGAATCTGCACATGTTGCAGCGTGTGTGGCAGCACCGCAGAGCCCTGCTGAAATACGGTATGACATATACCCTGGGCTAACTTGATCCAGAGGTGGAGCAGATCACGCTGCTGGAGTGTTGTCAGATCAAGGACCTATGCACCCTTCTACACAGTTTACAAATGTCGACGAAGATGTTTAGCACTGGCGATGCCATTCTCAGCATGACAATTCTGGTAATCTACAAGATGGAGCACACTGTAAGCATTATTCGGAGTCAGGTGTTGGTCCAAGAGGAAGGTGAGGAAGTACAGGAGGAGTCATATGCAGAAGGGATAATAAGATCTACAAGGTCCATACGGTGAGCGGCACCTAGGCGGCAGTCATGGTGGGGGATAGGGATTAACAAGGGTGCATAGTATAAGCAAAAATTGTTGAGGAAGGTGCAGGAGCCCATGAAGAAATGGAGGACGAACTGGCGATGGGCATGGAAGACTCAGCAGATGAGTGAGAGCTTGCTCACATTTCGGTTGTGCGAGGTTGGGGGGAGAGGGCAGAGGAAGGAGGCACGATTCTCACCTCTCTGCCACCAACACACAAAGGACTTGGTCCTCCTGGATGCACAAGACACATGAGCACCTTCTTGCTGCACTACCTACAACATGACCCTCGGATTGTACGAATTCGAAGTAATGCTAACTACTGGGTTGCCACACTGTTAGATCCCCGGTACAAGACAAAATTTGGCGAAATAATTCCTGCCATAGAAAGGGACGCACGTATACAGGAGTATCTGCAGAAGGTGGTACGGATTCTTAGATCTGCTTTTCCAGTAAACACCAGTGCTGCACAGAGTGAATCTCAACGCCTTGTCATGGATAGGAGGAAATGGTCTTTTACTTGTCCACATCTGAGGGACCGAGGGCTGGCTGCTGGGCTGAGATGGCATTGAGTACGGTGTCCCTGCAGAGTTGCACTTTTGGTCATATACCAAATGAGTTGAAAAAGGACAAATGCTGGTGGAAAGGGGAACAGGTGTGTTGGAAAGGGGAAAAAAGTTTTTGTCCGTGGGTTTGTTGGTTAAGCAAAAGTAACATTTGATGAAGAAACACCATCTGTTACAGTGGGACTGGCAGATTTGGATAAGGTGGTATATACTATATTACCGCTATGTAACGAAAATTAATAAGAAAAGAAAGAGAAAGGTATATATCCCCATCAGCAGTCAATGACCACCGTGCTCCCAGATGGAAAAGGAGAGATTGGCAACTGGAAGGTTAGGTGGAGGATACAGATCTGTGTGGCTATGAAACTAATAGTTGATTGAACCGAGTTAGACGCCACTTGGATCTTGAGACTGGGAGCCCTGTTAGCGTCACAGGGTCCACACGCCCACCCAGTCCAGGAACTCCCTGTTAACATCACAGGGGCCATTGAGTACGCTGACCATGTGCATTGGGGCCACACCTGTGGACAGCAGGCGCATCAGCAGCAGCAGGCCTGTTAATGCCACTGGGCTGCACAAGCAGGACTGGTAGGACAGGAGCTGGTCTTAACCGTTCTGCGTTACCAACTGTGGTGGCGGCCTGCATCGACGCCGTATCCTTGCCTACCTCTGGCCTATAGCCGCAATGGGTTCAACACATGGAGGTGTGCTCTTTCGGAGCATAATAGAAGACTGCGCACCTCCTTGTTGGCTCCAGCCCGTTTTATAACCTTCCTCCCCAAAGCAGGGTGGACCACAATGCACCTCCTGGAGACAAAAGCAGAGTGACACGTCATGAGTGGCATAACTAGCGTCCTATTTGGAACCGCAACTTCAATAATGACCTCATGGCTGCCACGACACAAACACCTCACCAGTCATCGTCTGACCATCAATAATGAGGTGACAAGTCATAGGGGCGGGCCACTGCAAGCCATTTGGGAGTGGCCTGGCCACATCGTCAGGACACCTGATGCCCTGTGGTCTATATGGGCCCCCCACATCAGGGGCAGGGCCAAAGAGTTCATTACCGGACCTAGTCTCTGATGCAGTAAGTGCCTGAGCATGGTCAGTTGCATGAAATACAGTCTCTGAAAAAAGACTATCAGCATTAGCATGGTGTCTAGGCACAAAATAGGACTTAGACCCGGCACGGAATGCAAGTACCTGTGCAAAGAGGCTTTTCGCACTAAGTGTGGGAGCATGCGCTGTATCCCGAAATGAAGACTTAGCCTCAGGAATGGCACAGTCAGGCTGAGCATACTCACTAGGCGAAACACTGTAGTTAGGCTGCAGCTGGGGTAAATCGGCACACGCATGCGCACTAGCTGCCTCTCCACACTTACACGTGGAGGAGAAATTGCTCTTCGGGTGTGGACTTGGAGATGCTGTCTATGAACAGAAGGAAAAGCTAAAGGAAGCCTCACTTTCTATCCCTCCGAATTATCAAATGCAGCAATGAATTTCCTGAGTTTGCTATAACATTAGCGTAGCAAAATGTGCATGAGGGTGTCCTGCACAGGTGCTAGAAATAGCTTGGCACCAGTGGGACAATAATGAAATACAACAGCCAGTTCTATGATGCCACTAAATGGCAGTATTTTTTGCTATCATTATAGCTTATTAAAAACAGAGCAGGAGGGTGTCCAGCACAGGTGCTGCAAATATCTTTGCACTAGTGGGACAATACAGAAGTCCAACAGCCACGTTTAGGATGCCACTAAGTTCACTCAGTGTTTGCTAGTATAACGGCTTAGTAACTATCAGTTTGAGTGTGCAATGCAGGCAGACGTGCTGCAAATATCTTTGCACTAGTGGGACAATACAGAAGTCCAACAGCCACTTTTAGGATGCCACTAAGTTCACTCAGTGTTTGCTAGTATAATGGCTTAGTAACTATCAGTTTGAGTGTGCAATGCAGGCAGACGTGCTGCAAATATCTTTGCACTAGTGGGACAATACAGAAGTCCAACAGCCACTTTTAGGATGCCACTAAGTTCACTCAGTGTTTGCTAGTATAATGGCTTAGTAACTATCAGTTTGAGTGTGCAATGCAGGCAGACGTGCTGCAAATATCTTTGCACTAGTGGGACAATACAGAAGTCCAACAGCCACTTTTAGGATGCCACTAAGTTTACTCAGTGTTTGCTAGTATAATGGCTTAGTAACTATCAGTTTGAGTGTGCAATGCAGGCAGACGTGCTGCAAATATCTTTGCACTAGTGGGACAATACAGAAGTCCAACAGCCACGTTTAGGATGCCACTAAGTTCACTCAGTGTTTGCTAGTATAATGGCTTAGTAACAATGAGTTTGAGTGTGCAAATGGCAGGAGGGTACAGTGGCAGGGTTGTGGGTCTCTGGGTAGAGGAAAGGAAGCCTGCCTTTCTATCCCTCCTAATGGGGAAATGCAGCGAGGAAATCCCTGACCTTAGCTACACAGACGCTGTCATCTTGTGTAGCTGTTAAACTCTGTTTTCACGGACCTGTCACCTATGGCTCTGACCCTGCTGGGATTAGCCCTTAAAAGGACTGATAGAAACTTCTATCCCTATTGTGTAGCCTCGCTGTGTATGGAGCGTACACAGCAGTATCGGAGATAGGAGCTGCGCCAGTGATGACTGACACCAAGGACGCAGAAGGCAGATAATGGCGTGCTGGAGGAAAATGTCCGTTTTTATAATGCAGGGACATGTGACATGGACATCCTATCACACATGCCGTTGCTTCTCTGGCTAAAAGTCCACTTAGCTGTGTGTGTGTCTGGGATTGGCTGACATGCTGGCCCGCCCCACTACACGCGCGCGCTTAGGGAAGGAAGACAAGGAAAAAAAAAAAAATCCATACAGCAGTGATCTGAATGCGCTGTTCCCGCACACTATACATTGAAATTTCATAATAGTGTGAGTCACAGAGTGACTTACACTATTACAGCGGAAAGCCAGCTAGCAATTAGCTGGTCTTTTTGCTGCTAGAACCGTTCTCGAACGTATCTAGAACTATCGAGCTTTAGCAAAAAGCTCGAGTTCTAGTTCGATCTAGAACAGCCCCCAAAATCACTCGAGCCGCGAACTGCAGAACCTCGAACCTCGAACCGCGCTCAACTCTATAAAAGACCTCTACAACACGGGCAAGACCAAAGAGCTTTCTACGGATGTCAGAGACAAGATCATAGACCTGCACAAGGCAGTAATGGGCTACAAAACCATAAGTAAGACGCTGAGTGAGAAGGAGACAACTTTTGGTGCAATAGTAAGAAAATGGATCTGGGGCTCCATGCAAAATCTCACCTCGTGGGATATCCAGGATCATGAGGAATGTGAAAGATCAGCCTAAAACTACACAGGGGTACTTGTTAATGATCTCAAGGCAGCTGGGACCATTGTCAGCAAGAAAACCATTGGTAACACATTATAGCGTAATGGCTTAAAATAACTAAATATATAATATATACCCTAATTGTTTAAAAAATAAACTTTATTTTAATACAATTATAACCATTATACCCAAAAAGACAATACAAAATTACACAGTAGGTTCTATACTGTATGTATTATATATATACTGTATATATATATAATATACTACCTACCCTACATTTTTGGTTCCCTTGTTCAACAGAGGCTGCCCCTATTCAAATCCTAACTACCCCTGAAAATAGGCCACTAGGCAGATAACTTACAAAGATAGAAGGGTAGAGGGGAGGTAGGATTTGAATAAGGACAGCCTCCGTTGAACGGGGGCACCAAAAAACGTAGGGTGTTCCTCCGTGGGTAGGTAGGAAATTATTTAGGGAGTGTGCAGGGTTAGTTAGTATATTAAATATAGAACAAACTGTTAAATTAATATTGTATACTCTAGTCTTACATTTTGTATTGTCTTTTTGGATGTAATGCTTTTAATTGTATTAGAATAAAGTTTATTTTTTTAAACAATTAGAGTATGTATTATATATTTAGTTAGTAAAAGACCCTAATACAATAATCTATAAATTGGACTAATAAATTGGAATGGCTTAAAATCCTGCAGTGCCCGCATTGTCCCACTGTTCAAGAAGGCACATGTGCAGCTGGCCCGTCTGAAGTTTGCCAATGAACACCTGGATAATTCTGAGAGTGATTGTAAGAAGGTGTTGTGGTCAGATGAGACAAAAATTGAGCTCATTGGCCTTAACTCAACTTGCCGTGTTTGTCAAGTATAGAGGTGTAAACGTTATGTTTTGGGGATCTTTCTCTGCTAAGGACTACTTCACCGCATCAATGGGACAATGGATGGAGCCATGTACCATAAAATCCTGAGTGACAACCTTCTTCCCTCTGGCAGGACATTAAATATGGGTCATGGCTGGGTCTTCCAGCACGACAATGACCCAAAACATACAGGCAAGGCAACAAAGGAGTAGCTCAAAAAGAATCACATTAAGTTCATGGAGTGGAGTCTCCAGACATTAATCCCATAGAAAACTTATGGAGCGAGCTGAAGCTGGATTTTATTTTTGATATTCTATCTTTCACTGTTAAAATTAACCTACCCTTAAAATTATAGACTGTTCATGTCTT